>NW_026601265.1:20000-63262 GCF_029448725.1 Salvelinus fontinalis
CAGCTGGGGGCCAGAGTTAGATGGGAGGCGGGGGCGTCCAGTCCAGTACTGCCCTGGACCCTGAGAGATGGTACTGTACTGCCCTGGCCCCTGAGAGATGGTACTGTACTGCCCTGGCCCCTGAGAGATGGTACTGTACTGCCCTGGCCCCTGAGAGATGGTACTGTACTGCCCTGGACCCTGAGAAATCGTACTGTACTGCCCTGGCCCTTGAGAGGCGGTGCTGCTGCTGCCCTGGACCCTGAGAAATGATGCTGCTGCTGCCCTGGCCCTGAGAGATGGTACTGTACTGCCCTGGCCCTGAGAGATGGTACTGTACTGCCCTGGCCCTTGAGAAATGATACTGCTGCTGCCCTGGCCCTGAGAGATGTTACTGTACTGCCCTGGCCCCTCTGAGATGGTACTGTACTGCCCTGGCCCCTGAGAGATGGTACTGTACTGCCCTGGCCCTTGAGAGATGGTACTGTACTGCCCTGGACCCTGATAAATCGTACTGTACTGCCCTGGCCCTTGAGAGGTGGTGCTGCTGCTGCCCTGGACCCTGAGAAATGATACTGCTGCTGCCCTGGCCCTGAGAGATGGTACTGTACTGCCCTGGCCCTTGAGAGATGGTACTGTACTGCCCTGGCCCTTGAGAGATGGTACTGTACTGCCCTGGCCCTTGAGAGATGGTACTGCTGCTGCCTGTGACTAAGGTCTTCAAAATATGTTGTCCTTCGCCTTATACTGACAGTAGTCTTGGTCAGCATCCCAAATGGCACCCTATTCCCTTTATAGTGCACTAGATTTGACCAGGGTCCTTAGGGACTAAATAGTATCTGAACTTCCATTGTAAAATTCTGATTCAATTTGGATTTGAGATGAATTTGGGGACTGGAGAGGCTGCGAGCAAACATTGCCCTGGTGTCCTGCTCCATTGTAATTGAATGAGAGAGATGTTGCATCCTGTTGAAAAGCCCCAGTATCCACATGCAGTGATTGAGTGTTGCCTCGTCAGCCTTGGTCACATTGACCCTGTGCTCCAGATCAACTCCAGGTATGTAGAGCTATTTCAAGCATAATCATTCAATTAGTTACATCATTGTTAATGAATAACTACATTTAACCATGTAAGAGTGAACATTGATGAGGAAACCAACGTGCATCTATAAAGCGACTCTTCTTCCCCAAAGCAAGAGACTGTATAAAGTGTTTCCGCCACAGGAGGTTGGTGGGGAGGACGGGCTCGTGGTAATGACTGGAGCGCTGGGATGGTATCAAATACATCAACACACATGGTTTCCATGGTTTCCAGGTGTTCGATGCCATTCCATTTGCTCCGTTCCGGCCATTATTATGAGCTGTTCTCCTCTCAGCAGCCTCCACGGATGTAAGCATATGTGTCAACAGGAAATGTATTCATAACACGCGTAACACATTACACCCAGCGCTCTACATGACAAATATGCGCATATGGAAATCTGCTGTGCAGAATAGTAACTGATAGGTGTTTAGCAGTGAGAGCAGTTTATGGGAAGCGTATTAAATGAAAGACCTTTGAACAAAAGGCTGGAAATGATTTGTCTGTGTACCTCTATGGATGTACATGCATGTACATTGTGGTCTAGAACCTTAAGTAAGGATTTGTTACCAGCCTCCTGTGTCTCTTGAATATCATGGCTTCTTTGTTGTTGCACGTGGGTAGTAATCTGTTTCAACCTCAAGTTACTCTGTCCCTTTCAGTTTTCCTCAAATGCCCACAAAATTCCAGTGTGTCATCAAAAGGTGTGTGTGTACTTTTCCAGCCCTGACAGGCATCACAGACAGACAGACAGACTCAAAGAAAGACTCTTCGCATCACCAGGGCCACATTATCTTTTTGTTATGAGGAAAATGATGCTTACTGCATATTTACAGCATAGGATGGTGGCGAGGGTGGTTGTCTGCCTGTCTGTCTGTGCGATATCATTAGCACCACTGTGCCCTTGAAAGTGGCGAGATTATCAAAGGTTCCCTTTATCAGAAAGCTTTAAGTGCTGCTAGCCAATCCCCATGATGGCTTCAACATGTAACAACAGTGGAGAGAAGTGTTCAGAAGGACATTCACTGTTGTATTCCTAGACAGCAGCAGCAGAGGGCTCAGAGATATCCCAAAGCTCTTTTATCTCCTGGTTTCATTGTTTTCTGCTGTTTCGGAAAGACAGGAAGTGAGGAAGAGAGGAGTACTCTGCTCTCTCTGCTGCTGGGTTTCTCAGGTCTTTGTCTGGCTCTGTCTCACTAGGAAAAATAGACTGGCTGCTCACTGTTTTGATGTCTTGAAAATAACTGCAACTTGACTAGAAAAAGCAGAGGCAAAAAAATGAAACGTGTCAAGTTGTGGTTTGTGGCCCGTTACATTCAACAATTTTCTTTGAAAATTCTTTACAAGGAGTTGGTGTAGGTTTGGACATGATATTCTCCAGATGAGGGCAGGAGTTGGTGTAGGTTTGGACATGATATTCTCCAGATGAGGGCAGGAGTTGGTGTAGGTTTGGACATGATATTCTCCAGATGAGGGCAGGAGTTGGTGTAGGTTTGGACATGATATTCTCCAGATGAGGGCAGGAGTTGGTGTAGGTTTGGACATGATATTCTCCAGATGAGGGCAGGAGTTGGTGTAGGTTTGGACATGATATTCTCCAGATGAGGGCAGGAGTTGGTGTAGGTTTGGACATGATATTCTCCAGATGAGGGCAGGAGTTGGTGTAGGTTTGGACATGATATTCTCCAGATGAGGGCAGGAGTTGGTGTAGGTTTGGACATGATATTCTCCAGATGAGGGCAGGAGTTGGTGTAGGTTTGGACATGATATTCTCCAGATGAGGGCCAGGAGTTGGTGTAGGTTTGGACATGATATTCTCCAGATGAGGGCAGGAGTTGGTGTAGGTTTGGACATGATATTCTCCAGATGAGGGCAGGAGTTGGTGTAGGTTTGGACATGATATTCTCCAGATGAGGGCAGGAGTTGGTGTAGGTTTGGACATGATATTCTCCAGATGAGGGCAGGAGTTGGTGTAGGTTTGGACATGATATTCTCCAGATGAGGGCAGGAGTTGGTGTAGGTTTGGACATGATATTCTCCAGATGAGGGCAGGAGTTGGTGTAGGTTTGGACATGATATTCTCCAGATGAGGGCAGGAGTTGGTGTAGGTTTGGACATGATATTCTCCAGATGAGGGCAGGAGTTGGTGTAGGTTTGGACATGATATTCTCCAGATGAGGGCAGGAGTTGGTGTAGGTTTGGACATGATATTCTCCAGATGAGGGCAGGAGTTGGTGTAGGTTTGGACATGATATTCTCCAGATGAGGGCAGGAGTTGGTGTAGGTTTGGACATGATATTCTCCAGATGAGGGCAGGAGTTGGTGTAGGTTTGGACATGATATTCTCCAGATGAGGGCAGGAGTTGGTGTAGGTTTGGACATGATATTCTCCAGATGAGGGCAGGAGTTGGTGTAGGTTTGGACATGATATTCTCCAGATGAGGGCAGGAGTTGGTGTAGGTTTGGACATGATATTCTCCAGATGAGGGCAGGAGTTGGTGTAGGTTTGGACATGATATTCTCCAGATGAGGGCCAGGAGTTGGTGTAGGTTTGGACATGATATTCTCCAGATGAGGGCAGGAGTTGGTGTAGGTTTGGACATGATATTCTCCAGATGAGGGCAGGAGTTGGTGTAGGTTTGGACATGATATTCTCCAGATGAGGCCAGGAGTTGGTGTAGGTTTGGACATGATATTCTCCAGATGAGGGCAGGAGTTGGTGTAGGTTTGGACATGATATTCTCCAGATGAGGGCAGGAGTTGGTGTAGGTTTGGACATGATATTCTCCAGATGAGGGCAGGAGTTGGTGTAGGTTTGGACATGATATTCCTCAGATGAGGGCAGGAGTTGGTGTAGGTTTGGACATGATATTCTCCAGATGAGGGCAGGAGTTGGTGTAGGTTTGGACATGATATTCTCCAGATGAGGGCAGGAGTTGGTGTAGGTTTGGACATGATATTCTCCAGATGAGGGCAGGAGTTGGTGTAGGTTTGGACATGATATTCTCCAGATGAGGGCAGGAGTTGGTGTAGGTTTGGACATGATATTCTCCAGATGAGGGCAGGAGTTGGTGTAGGTTTGGACATGATATTCTCCAGATGAGGGCAGGAGTTGGTGTAGGTTTGGACATGATATTCTCCAGATGAGGGCAGGAGTTGGTGTAGGTTTGGACATGATATTCTCCAGATGAGGGCAGGAGTTGGTGTAGGTTTGGACATGATATTCTCCAGATGAGGGCAGGAGTTGGTGTAGGTTTGGACATGATATTCTCCAGATGAGGGCAGGAGTTGGTGTAGGTTTGGACATGATATTCTCCAGATGAGGGCAGGAGTTGGTGTAGGTTTGGACATGATATTCTCCAGATGAGGGCAGGAGTTGGTGTAGGTTTGGACATGATATTCTCCAGATGAGGGCAGGAGTTGGTGTAGGTTTGGACATGATATTCTCCAGATGAGGGCAGGAGTTGGTGTAGGTTTGGACATGATATTCTCCAGATGAGGGCAGGAGTTGGTGTAGGTTTGGACATGATATTCTCCAGATGAGGGCAGGAGTTGGTGTAGGTTTGGACATGATATTCTCCAGATGAGGGCAGGAGTTGGTGTAGGTTTGGACATGATATTCTCCAGATGAGGGCAGGAGTTGGTGTAGGTTTGGACATGATATTCTCCAGATGAGGGCAGGAGTTGGTGTAGGTTTGGACATGATATTCTCCAGATGAGGGCAGGAGTTGGTGTAGGTTTGGACATGATATTCTCCAGATGAGGGCAGGAGTTGGTGTAGGTTTGGACATGATATTCTCCAGATGAGGGCAGGAGTTGGTGTAGGTTTGGACGTGATATTCTCCAGATGAGGGCAGGAGTTGGTGTAGGTTTGGACGTGATATTCTCCAGATGAGGGCAGGAGTTGGTGTAGGTTTGGACGTGATATTCTCCAGATGAGGGCAGGAGTTGGTGTAGGTTTGGACATGATATTCTCCAGATGAGGGCAGGAGTTGGTGTAGGTTTGGACATGATATTCTCCAGATGAGGGCAGGAGTTGGTGTAGGTTTGGACATGATATTCTCCAGATGAGGGCAGGAGTTGGTGTAGGTTTGGACATGATATTCTCCAGATGAGGGCAGGAGTTGGTGTAGGTTTGGACATGATATTCTCCAGATGAGGGCCAGGAGTTGGTGTAGGTTTGGACATGATATTCTCCAGATGAGGGCAGGAGTTGGTGTAGGTTTGGACATGATATTCTCCAGATGAGGGCAGGAGTTGGTGTAGGTTTGGACATGATATTCTCCAGATGAGGGCAGGAGTTGGTGTAGGTTTGGACATGATATTCTCCAGATGAGGGCAGGAGTTGGTGTAGGTTTGGACATGATATTCTCCAGATGAGGGCAGGAGTTGGTGTAGGTTTGGACATGATATTCTCCAGATGAGGGCAGGAGTTGGTGTAGGTTTGGACATGATATTCTCCAGATGAGGGCAGGAGTTGGTGTAGGTTTGGACATGATATTCTCCAGATGAGGGCAGGAGTTGGTGTAGGTTTGGACATGATATTCTCCAGATGAGGGCAGGAGTTGGTGTAGGTTTGGACATGATATTCTCCAGATGAGGGCAGGAGTTGGTGTAGGTTTGGACATGATATTCTCCAGATGAGGGCAGGAGTTGGTGTAGGTTTGGACATGATATTCTCCAGATGAGGGCAGGAGTTGGTGTAGGTTTGGACATGATATTCTCCAGATGAGGGCAGGAGTTGGTGTAGGTTTGGACATGATATTCTCCAGATGAGGGCAGGAGTTGGTGTAGGTTTGGACATGATATTCTCCAGATGAGGGCAGGAGTTGGTGTAGGTTTGGACATGATATTCTCCAGATGAGGGCAGGAGTTGGTGTAGGTTTGGACATGATATTCTCCAGATGAGGGCAGGAGTTGGTGTAGGTTTGGACATGATATTCTCCAGATGAGGGCAGGAGTTGGTGTAGGTTTGGACATGATATTCTCCAGATGAGGGCAGGAGTTGGTGTAGGTTTGGACATGATATTCTCCAGATGAGGGCAGGAGTTGGTGTAGGTTTGGACATGATATTCTCCAGATGAGGGCAGGAGTTGGTGTAGATTTGGACATGATATTCTCCAGATGAGGGCCAGGAGTTGGTGTAGGTTTGGACATGATATTCTCCAGATGAGGGCAGGAGTTGGTGTAGGTTTGGACATGATATTCTCCAGATGAGGGCAGGAGTTGGTGTAGGTTTGGACATGATATTCTCCAGATGAGGCCAGGAGTTGGTGTAGGTTTGGACATGATATTCTCCAGATGAGGGCAGGAGTTGGTGTAGGTTTGGACATGATATTCTCCAGATGAGGGCAGGAGTTGGTGTAGGTTTGGACATGATATTCTCCAGATGAGGGCAGGAGTTGGTGTAGGTTTGGACATGATATTCCCCAGATGAGGGCAGGAGTTGGTGTAGGTTTGGACATGATATTCTCCAGATGAGGGCAGGAGTTGGTGTAGGTTTGGACATGATATTCTCCAGATGAGGGCAGGAGTTGGTGTAGGTTTGGACATGATATTCTCCAGATGAGGGCAGGAGTTGGTGTAGGTTTGGACATGATATTCTCCAGATGAGGGCAGGAGTTGGTGTAGGTTTGGACATGATATTCTCCAGATGAGGGCAGGAGTTGGTGTAGGTTTGGACATGATATTCTCCAGATGAGGGCAGGAGTTGGTGTAGGCTTGGACATGATATTCTCCAGATGAGGGCAGGAGTTGGTGTAGGTTTGGACATGATATTCTCCAGATGAGGGCAGGAGTTGGTGTAGGTTTGGACATGATATTCTCCAGATGAGGGCAGGAGTTGGTGTAGGTTTGGACATGATATTCTCCAGATGAGGGCAGGAGTTGGTGTAGGTTTGGACATGATATTCTCCAGATGAGGGCAGGAGTTGGTGTAGGTTTGGACATGATATTCTCCAGATGAGGGCAGGAGTTGGTGTAGGTTTGGACATGATATTCTCCAGATGAGGGCAGGAGTTGGTGTAGGTTTGGACATGATATTCTCCAGATGAGGGCAGGAGTTGGTGTAGGTTTGGACATGATATTCTCCAGATGAGGGCAGGAGTTGGTGTAGGTTTGGACATGATATTCTCCAGATGAGGGCAGGAGTTGGTGTAGGTTTGGACATGATATTCTCCAGATGAGGGCAGGAGTTGGTGTAGGTTTGGACATGATATTCTCCAGATGAGGGCAGGAGTTGGTGTAGGTTTGGACATGATATTCTCCAGATGAGGGCAGGAGTTGGTGTAGGTTTGGACATGATATTCTCCAGATGAGGGCAGGAGTTGGTGTAGGTTTGGACATGATATTCTCCAGATGAGGGCAGGAGTTGGTGTAGGTTTGGACATGATATTCTCCAGATGAGGGCCAGGAGTTGGTGTAGGTTTGGACATGATATTCTCCAGATGAGGGCAGGAGTTGGTGTAGGTTTGGACATGATATTCTCCAGATGAGGGCAGGAGTTGGTGTAGGTTTGGACATGATATTCTCCAGATGAGGGCAGGAGTTGGTGTAGGTTTGGACATGATATTCTCCAGATGAGGGCAGGAGTTGGTGTAGGTTTGGACATGATATTCTCCAGATGAGGGCCAGGAGTTGGTGTAGGTTTGGACATGATATTCTCCAGATGAGGGCCAGGAGTTGGTGTAGGTTTGGACATGATATTCTCCAGATGAGGGCCAGGAGTTGGTGTAGGTTTGGACATGATATTCTCCAGATGAGGGCAGGAGTTGGTGTAGGTTTGGACATGATATTCTCCAGATGAGGGCAGGAGTTGGTGTAGGTTTGGACATGATATTCTCCAGATGAGGGCAGGAGTTGGTGTAGGTTTGGACATGATATTCTCCAGATGAGGGCAGGAGTTGGTGTAGGTTTGGACATGATATTCTCCAGATGAGGGCAGGAGTTGGTGTAGGTTTGGACATGATATTCTCCAGATGAGGGCAGGAGTTGGTGTAGGTTTGGACATGATATTCTCCAGATGAGGGCAGGAGTTGGTGTAGGTTTGGACATGATATTCTCCAGATGAGGGCCAGGAGTTGGTGTAGGTTTGGACATGATATTCTCCAGATGAGGGCCAGGAGTTGGTGTAGGTTTGGACATGATATTCTCCAGATGAGGGCAGGAGTTGGTGTAGGTTTGGACATGATATTCTCCAGATGAGGGCAGGAGTTGGTGTAGGTTTAGACATGATATTCTCCAGATGAGGGCAGGAGTTGGTGTAGGTTTGGACATGATATTCTCCAGATGAGGGCAGGAGTTGGTGTAGGTTTGGACATGATATTCTCCAGATGAGGGCAGGAGTTGGTGTAGGTTTGGACATGATATTCTCCAGATGAGGGCAGGAGTTGGTGTAGGTGTGATATGATAATTCTGGGAATTGATTATAGAGACAAAGAAGTCATCCAATTACTTCCTAACAGTAATCACTTTATACAGTAGAATAGTACACTTGACCATACCTAGCATGGCCACACACACACACACACACACACACACACACACACACACACACACACACACACACACACACACACACACACACACACACACACACACACACACACACACACACACACACACACACACACACACACACACACACACACACTTCTCTTTATATATCCCCATTTATACTTTTTAAAAGTGTGTTTGTGAAAGTAGTCTCCCTTTTCTCTGTGTGTGTGTGTGTGTGTGTGTGTGTGTGTGTGTGTGTGTGTGTGTGTGTGTGTGTGTGTGTGTGTGTGTGTGTGTGTGTGTGTGTGTGTGTGTGTGTGTGTGTGTGTGTGTGTGTGTGTGTGTGTGTGTGTGTGCGTGTGTAGGTGCGTGCGTGCGTGCGTGCGTGTGTGTGTGTGTCACTGTTCAAGTGCGAACGCATGGCTTATCCCTGCCCAGCACGACAATTAGAAAACGTCAGCAGTCTGCAGTGCTGTGAAATTGAATCATGTGATAATGGTCAAAAGGATATTTCAACCAAAGTCACTGAAGATTAAACAGCGCTCTCAATAACACGCCTCCTCTATACCCCCACTACAGTACATAAGGTTGATATAACCTCAAATCAACCAATGGTATGTATCAGATGGGCTCGTGAGCCTACAGTCAGATGGACATTATATGTTACCTCAAATTATGACTTGGTTAACAAGTATCGTGATCCAGCTGTCAGATAGATAGACTTGGCTACTAACAGGTATCATTATCAGAAGTCAGGATAAGACCCAGAGTCAGAAAGGTACAGAACAGCAGCCAGGCTCAGGGTCAGCGCAGGCAGAATGGTCAAAACCGGGAGAACTAGAAAACAGGCACTAGAGAGAACAGGAGTACGGAACAACACGCTGCTTGACGAGACAAACTGACAACAGACAAACAGACAACACAGATATAAATGCACAGGGGATAATGGGGGAAATGGGCGACACCTGGAGGGGGTGGAGACAAGCACAAGACAGGTGAAACAGATCAGGGTGTGACAGTACCCCCCCCCCATCTAGGGACGGCACCTGGCGTCCTACCCAGGCACATATAGTCAGCTTAGCCGTGATAGTCTGGCTCATGGTTAGGTAATAGAAAGATATGAGGTGTTTTTCAGGATCTGAGGGGGATTTTAATTATTAACACACCTATAAAAACACCTTTGTTCATTAAATTACAGATCTTAATTCTTTAATAATGGAGCATCTGCTCCAACAGAACCGTGATGGTGCCTGCTGTACTAACGGCACATTGAATCAATGAGGTATCAACATATTACCATTCCTAAATGATTTAATCTTCTGTAGCTAGCAATAACAACAACAAACACTGTTCTGGCCAGAAACCATACAGAAAAATGAAAGACTCCTGACCAGAAACCACACTGAAAAATGAAAGACTCCTGACCAGAAACCATACTGAAAAATGAAAGACTCCTGACCAGAAACCACACTGAAAAATGAAAGACTCCTGACCAGAAACCACACTGAAAAATGAAAGACTCCTGACCAGAAACCATACTGAAAAATGAAAGACTCCTGACCAGAAACCATACTGAAAAATGAAAGACTCTCCTGACCAGAAACCATACTGAAAAATGAAAGACTCTCCTGACCAGAAACCATACTGAAAAATGAAAGACTCTCCTGACCAGAAACCATACTGAAAAATGAAAGACTCTCCTGACCAGAAACCATACTGAAAAATGAAAGACTCTCCTGACAAGAAATCATACTGAAAAATGAAAGACTCTCCTGACCAGAAACCATACTGAAAAATGAGACTCTTCTGACCAGAAACCATACTGAAAAATGAAAGACTCTCCTGACCAGAAACCATACTGAAAAATGAAAGACTCTTCTGACCAGAAACCATACTGATAAATGAAAGACTCTCCTGACCAGAAACCATACTGAAAAATGAAAGACTCTCCTGACCAGAAACCATACTGAAAAATGAAAGACTCTCCTGACCAGAAACCATACTGAAAAATGAGACTCTTCTGACCAGAAACCATACTGAAAAATGAAAGACTCTCCTGACCAGAAACCATACTGAAAAATGAAAGACTCTTCTGACCAGAAACCATACTGATAAATGAAAGACTCTTCTGACCAGAAACCATACTGATAAATGACAGACTCCTGACCAGAAACCATACTGATAAATGAAAGACTCCTGACCAGAAACCATACTGAAAAATGAAAGACTCTCCTGACCAGAAACCATACTGATAAATGACAGACTCCTGACCAGAAACCACACTGAAAAATGAAAGACTCTCCTGACCAGAAACCATACTGAAAAATGAAAGACTCTCCTGACCAGAAACCATACTGAAAAATGAAAGACTATCCTGACCAGAAACCATACTGAAAAATGAAAGACTCTCCTGACCAGAAACCATACTGAAAAATGAAAGACTCTCCTGACCAGAAACCATACTGAAAAATGAAAGACTCTCCTGACCAGAAACCATACTGAAAAATGAGACTCTTCTGACCAGAAACCATACTGAAAAATGAAAGACTCTACTGACCAGAAACCATACTGAAAAATGAAAGACTCTTCTGACCAGAAACCATACTGATAAATGAAAGACTCTCCTGACCAGAAACCATACTGATAAATGAAAGACTCCTGACCAGAAACCATACTGATAAATGAAAGACTCCTGACCAGAAACCATACTGAAAAATTAAAGACTCTCCTGACCAGAAACCATACTGATAAATGACAGACTCCTGACCAGAAACCATACTGAAAAATGGAAGACTCTCCTGACCAGAAACCATACTGAAAAATGAAAGACTCTCCTGACCAGAAACCATACTGATAAATGAAAGACTCCTGACCAGAAACCATACTGATAAATGAAAGACTCCTGACCAGAAACCATACTGAAAAATGAAAGACTCTCCTGACCAGAAACCATACTGATAAATGAAAGACTCCTGACCAGAAACCATACTGAAAAATGAAAGACTCTCCCGACCAGAAACCATACTGAAAAATGAAAGACTCTTCTGACCAGAAACCATACTGATAAATGAAAGACTCTCCTGACCAGAAACCATACTGATAAATGACAGACTCCTGACCAGAAACCATACTGATAAATGAAAGACTCCTGACCAGAAACCATACTGAAAAATGAAAGACTCTCCTGACCAGAAACCATACTGATAAATGAAAGACTCCTGACCAGAAACCATACTGATAAATGAAAGACTCCTGACCAGAAACCATACTGAAAAATGAAAGACTCTCCTGACCAGAAACCATACTGAAAAATGAAAGACACTCCTGACCAGAAACCATACTGATAAATGAAAGACTCCTGACCAGAAACCATACTGAAAAATGAAAGACTCTCCTGACCAGAAACCATACTGATAAATGAAAGACTCCTGACCAGAACCAATACTGAAAAATGAAAGACTCTCCTGACCAGAAACCATACTGAAAAATGAGACTCTTCTGACCAGAAACCATACTGATAAATGAAAGACTCCTGACCAGAAACCATACTGAAAAATGAAAGACTCTCCTGACCAGAAACCATACTGATAAATGACAGACAAATGAGAACACACAGCAGATGGAGAACAGCTGACAATACTTAACAAAATCCACTCAAATGAGGACTTCAAATACCTCCGACACAGACAGGGATCAAACCTGATAATGAAACCAGCCAGATTCTAGCTCAGGCCAAAGAGGCGTCTCTTTCATCAGATGTTGCTGTTGCATGAAGGAAAACTAGGCATTTCCAGGGTGGCTCAAATTATTCCAGGCTTTGTTCCAAATGGCACCCTATTCCCTATGTAGTGCACACATTTTTACCAGAGCCCTGATGTGCCCTAGTCAAAAGTAGTGCACTATATAGGGAATAGGATGCCATTTGGAACGTATCCCCAGTCTTGTGACAACCTGCGTAGGATCAATGAGTCTGCAGATCTGATGAAGCTGACAATTTCCTCTGGACTGTCAAAGCTTTCAGGAATACCTAGCTGCTTCGTTATATTATACTCCACAGGGCTTAGTCTCACTTTTATGGTGGTGAAATTATTAAAAAAATTATTAAAAAGTGTCTCGGTCTATCTTTGTCATGGAACACAAGGTGCAGTACAGAATGGTAATCAATAATGCTGTATGTATGGTAGTTAATATACAATGTTTATAATGTGTTACAGAAACAGGTTGTTTACCGTTGGCTGGCTTTACGGGAAGAGTAGTGACACACACAGTGGTCCGATTCTAGGGGAGTGAACCATAAGCCATAAAGCAGTGGCTTACTATAGAGCTGATGATAGTACCAGGGATGGAGTTACCCTAATGATAGTACCAGGGATGAAGTTACCCTAATGATAGTACCAGGGAAAGGGTGGGAGTTACCCTGATGATAGTACCAGGGAGGGGGTTACCCTGATGATAGTACCAAGGACAGGGAGGGAGTTACCCTGATGATAGTACCAGGGGTGGAGTTACCATGATGATAGTACCAGGGAAAGGGTGGGAGTTACCGTGATGATAGTACGAGGGAAAAGGTGGGCGTTACCCTGATGATAGTACCAGGGACAGGGAGGGAGTTACCCTGATGATAGTACAAGGGAGGGAGTTACCCTGATGATAGTACAAGGGAGGGAGTTACCCTGATGATAGTACACGGGAGGGAGTTACCCTGATGATAGTACAAGGGAGGGAGTTACCCTGATGATAGTACCAGGGAGGGAATTACCATGATGATAGTACAAGGGAGGGAGTTACCCTGATGATAGTACCAGGGAGGGAGTTACCATGATGATAGTACAAGGGAGGGAGTTACCCTGATGATAGTGTCAGGCAAAGGGAGGGAGTTACCCTGATGATAGTACCAGGTAGGGCGTTACCTTGATGATAGTGTCAGGCACAGGGAGGGAGTTACCCTGATGATAGTACCAGGGGTGGAGTTACCATGATGATAGTACCAGGGAAAGGGTGGGAGTTACCGTGATGATAGTAAGAGGGAAAAGGTGGGCGTTACCCTGATGATAGTACCAGGGACAGGGAGGGAGTTACCCTGATGATAGTATCAGGCACAGAGAGGGAGTTACCCTGATGATAGTGTCAGGCACAGGGAGGGAGTTACCCTGATGATAGTACCAGGGAGGGAGTTACCCTGATGATATTACCAGGGAGGGCGTTACCTTGATGATAGTACCTGGGAGGGAATTACCATGATGATAGTACCAGGGAGGGAGTTATCCTGATGATAGTACTAGGGAAAGGGAGGGAGTTACCCTGATGATAGTACTAGGGAGGGAGTTACCATGATGATAGTACCAGGGATGGAGTTACCATGATGATAGTACCAGTGAGGGAGTTACCATGATGATAGTGTCAGGCACAGGGAGGGAGTTACCCTGATGATAGTACTAGGGAGGGAGTTACCATGATGATAGTGTCAGGGACAGGGAGGGAGTTACCCTGATGATAGTACTAGGGAGGGAGTTACCATGATGATAGTACTAGGGAGGGAGTTACCATGATGATAGTGTCAGGCACATGGAGGGAGTTACCCTGATGATAGTACCAGGGAGGGAGTTACCATGATGATAGTACTAGGGAGGGAGTTACCATGATGATAGTGTCAGGCACATGGAGGGAGTTACCCTGATGATAGTGTCAGGCACATGGAGGGAGTTACCCTGATGATAGTACCAGGGAGGGCGTTACCTTGATGATATTACCAGGGACAGGGAAGGAGTTACCCTGATGATAGTACCAGGGAGTGAGTTACCATGATGATAGTACTAGGGAGGGAGTTACCATGATGATAGTGTCAGGCACATGGAGGGAGTTACCCTGATGATAGTACCAGGGAGGGCGTTACCTTGATGATAGTACTAGGGAGGGAGTTACCCTGATAATAGTACTAGGGAGGGAGTTACCCTGATTATATTACCAGGGAGGGAGTTACCCTGATGATAGTACCAGGGAAGGTGTTACCCTGATGATATTACCAAGGAAAGAGTTACCATGATTATAGTACCAGGGAGGGTAACCCTTACCCTGATTATAGTACCAGGGAGGGTGTTACCCTGATTATAGTACCAGGGAGGGTGTTACCCTGATGATAGTACCAGGGAAGGTGTTACCCTGATGATAGTACCAGGGAGCGTGTTACCCTGATGATATTACCAAGGAAAGAGTTACCATGATTATAGTACCAGGGATGGTAACCCTTACCCTGATTATAGTACCAGGGAAAGAGTTACCCTGATGATAGTACCAGGGATGGAGTTACCCTGATGATAGTACCAGGGAGGGAGTTACCCTGATGATATTACCAGGGAAAGAGTTTCCCTGATGATACTACCAGGGAAAGAGTTACCCTGATGATATTACCAGGGAAGGAGTTACCCTGATTATAGTACCAGGGATGGAGTTACCCTGGTGATAGTACCAGGGATGGAGTTACCCTGATGATAGTACCAGGGAGGGTGTTACCCTGATGATATTACCAGGGAGGGAGTTACCCTGATGATAGTACCAGGGAGGGAGTTACCCTGATGATAGTACCAGGGAGGGAGTTACCCTGATGATAGTACCAGGGATGGAGTTACCCTGATAATAGTACCAGGGAAGGAGTTACCCTGATGATAGTACCCTGGAGGGAGTTACCCTGTTGAGTCTTTTTCACATGTCTACAGGTACATGTCATTCTGGTGATAAATGCTCTTCAGTTAGGCTTCATTTAGGCATAAAACTCCTTGGTTCACTATTTGTTCAATGTTTGTGTTTATGGAGAAAAAAAATTCATGTCAGTGTGGAAATGGAGAACAAAATAATACATTGTTGTCTCGTCAATAGTTGATGAATCAGTACTAACTCTGAAACAGGAAAACTACAGGCCACTGCACCATGCATGTCTGAGGTCACTTTGTCCCATTTCCCTCCCTCCCTCCCTCCCTCCCTCCCTCCCGACCGACCGACCGACCGACACTTCGAAAGTATACTGCAGTAAAATGTTGTTTTTAGGGACTGCGTAATTTCCAGTGACAACAGTGTTAATTTGTGAGAATAGCAGAGAAGGAACAGCATATGTTGGAGCCTGAGGCCACTTGTAGAATGACAGGGGAAACAATGGTGACAGTGGGGAGGCGCAAGGCACAGCTGGCTGCCCCAGCCTAGCCTAGCCTGGCAGCCTGCCCCAGCCTAGCCTAGCCTGGCAGGCGATGGAACGTTGGTGCATCTGTGTTCTGTTCCGGGCCCCCCCCCCCCCCCCCCCCCCCGCTCCTTCTCACACAAATGTCACTGAACACTCCCAGTACCCCGGGCAGGGCAGAGATAGGATAGGGAGGGAGGGAGTGTAGATTGAGAATGGGGGCAAGCCGTGTAGTGTCTACTCTTTACCCCTAAAGCTGAAGCTTCCCGGCCTCCTGCCTTCAGAACCATGCAGCCTCCTCATTACACAAACAAACACAATGAAAACCATTACATGGGAGCTAAAGTGTTTTCAATCAGTAAGTGAAGTGCTGTAATAGTAAGGGCTTTGGTAGAAGTCAATGTCGAAGGGACTATAGACTCTAACTATAGGTGGAGGCTGAAACTTAGTTTATACTCAGTGGACAAAAACATAAATAACATGGTAACATTTTATCATTACTATCATGAATTTACATTTATCAATTGTCTATAAACTAACCTATGACTATCTGTGAAGTCATTTAATGGGATGCAGGACCAGAGTATGCCTGGTTCAGGCCTTATGCAATGTTAGAACCAAATGGTACCATGAAATAAAAGGCCATATTGTACTGAAATAAATATAAAATCTCCATTGAGAAGCTACAGTCGGATATCAGTTTTAGTCTTATATACAGTAGAAGGGTATACAGTAGGATGTCAGTTGTAGTCTTATCTAGATGCTACAGTAGGATATCAGTTTTAGTCCTATCTAGATGCTACAGTAGGATATCAGTTTTAGTCCTATCTAGATGCTACAGTAGGATATCAGTTTTAGTCTTATCTAGAAGCTACAGTAGGATATCAATTTTAGTCCTATCTAGATGCTACAGTAGGATATCAGTTTTAGTCTTATCTAGATGCTACAGTAGGATATCAGTTTTAGTCCTATCTAGATGCTACAGTAGGATATCAGTTTTAGTCCTATCTAGATGCTACAGTAGGATATCAGTTTTAGTCCTATCTAGATGCTACAGTAGGATATCAGTTTTAGTCTTATCTAGAAGCTACAGTAGGATATCAATTTTAGTCCTATCTAGATGCTACAGTAGGATATCAGTTTTAGTCCTATCTAGATGCTACAGTACGATGTCAGTTTTAGTCCTATATCCTTTTCAACTCATTATGTCCCTCAACCCAGCTCATCACCACAGACATTATACAGCTTGAAAGACATGGGTCTGAAAGGGGGGCTAGTCCTATTGAAATGGAAATGTAGCAGAGCAATTAAAATGTTTCATAGGGATTCATTAGTATTCTGGGAATGTCTACAAGCTTAAATAGAGACAAAATTATGGGAAATTAAAAACAAATACATACAGAATTCAATCAGTATCTTCCACCATTACACTATGAGTGTTATGCAAAAAAATAAAACAGGTTTGATTGAGAAAGACATTCAGTATCCGTTGTATTCACTTTAGAGCTCTGTTATCTGGACATCTTCTCATGGTAGCAGGGCAACAGTGGGTTTGACTCTCCAGTCAGAAGATGATGACTCCCAAACTGTTTGGAGACCTTTGCCTTTCTGCCAAGCCCTTTCTGCCACAGCTTCTAGAGAGAAAAACATTCTAGAAGCTTGGCAGACGTTTTTGTTCCCCACTCATGTGCAACTAGGCTAAGCTAATGAGTAAATTTGCCCGTAAAAAATGCTGAGGCAACTTTTTTTGTGTGTGTACGCACGCACAAAGTCTCATCTGTTTATTAAGGTCACTCATTTGCGGGGAATCAGAGATTGAAGTTTTCACTGCCAAACTAATTAGAGGTGCATCCTGGCTTTCACAACACCCCCTCTTTCTATCCTTCCCTCCCATCACTCCCTCCAAACCCTGCCCTCCCTCCATCCTTCTCTCCAATCATCCCACCCACCCTCCCTCCCAGTCCATACATTGCTTAAAGAGAGAGAGAGAAGGGGAGGAGAGACGCAGAGGGATATAGGCTTGACTGTGGGCAGTGGATATAGCAGCTATAATAGCTCCTCTGTGTTTAATATCCGGCCTCTGTAAGTTCACCTGGCATGCTGACTCTTAAGACAGACTGCCAGACCAGCAGCCGTTTAGCCAGATGGATGGAGGCTCTGAACAGCCAGACACACTGAGCCCTGATGATGAACTTCTTTAAAGGTTTTTACAACTTTCAAATCATCTGCATCTCAAGGCTAAGCTACGCTCCCCGGATGGCCATTCGCCACCCCATTTATCCTTGTTACTTTGGTTGCATGCATAAACAGCACAGGTCGATGACTGAGAGAGAGACACTTGAAGTTATTTGGTGTGATGTAGTAGGAGATTTGCCAGGAGAAATATTTTATGGAGATTGCTCCCTCATCCGTTGTCCCAGTATAAAGTGTTCCATTCTGTCATACAGATGACTGATGTCTTTATAGACCTGTTCCTATTATTGTCCTGTGAGTTCTCTTCTCCTCGCCTTCTCCGATAATCCTCTCTGTCGTCATGCATTACTGGAGCGTAGTTTTCTGTACACACACACACACACACACACACACACACACACACACACACACACACACACACACACACACACACACACACACACACACACACACACACACACACACACACACACACACACACACACACACACACACACACACACACACACACACACACACACACACACACACACACACACACACACACACACACACATTCATTCATTCATTCATTCATTCTCTCATGGGGATTTAGTAGAGAACACAGTAGTTGACAAGCCATCGTTTCATTTCTCCTCCACCAAAAAACAGATATGCATCATCCCATCTCTCTTACTACAACATCCATTCGTAGCTAATCAGTATTGCTTGTCATATCACAACCCTTCAGTCCAGACTCCATCCCCTGAAAGCTTTATTTCTTGTTGTTGACTGTACAGTTAACGAGTCAGTGCTTCATATTTCCGGATGAACACCATATTTAGACCAGTGAAATGTCAAGCTCTGCAGATACGTTGCTTTGTTTGTTCTGTCTCTCTCTACCCCTCTCCTGTGCCTGTGGCTCCGGGCTCATAGGGACTGGAGGGGAAGCTGGACCTGGTTCTCCTCTCTAGCCCCTGCCTTCCCCCCAGAGGACGGTGACTGTACCCCAGCAGCAGCACCGCTCTATGGAGAACACTGGCACTGGGAACTAGGCCCCTGAGATGCCAAGCTGGCACTGCCTGCTGTCAGATCCGCCCCTGCTGGCTGCCCATGCCCTCTGAGCCCCACATGGCACCCATATCCTGTCTCAAACTGCTCTCTCCCTCCCCCCTCACTCTCTCACTCCATCTCTCCCTCTCTCCCTCTCTTAGACTCCCTATCTCTTACTCCCTCTCTCTCTCTCTCTCTCTCTCTCTCTCTCTCTCTCTCTCTCTCTCTCTCTCTCTCTCCTACTCTCTCTCTCTCTCTCTCTCTCTCACTACATCTCTCCCTCTCCCTCTCTCTCTTTCTCTCTCCCTCTCTCACTCCCTCTCTCCCTCTCTCTCTCTCTCCCTCTCTCTCACTCCCTCCCTCTCACTCCCTCTCTCTCTCGATACAACTTAAGCTCAGCATCCCCCTCTCTCTGTACACTGGATACCTGTCAGCATTCAATGGGGGCACTGTTGAATTATATTAATGTCATGCATTGTATAAGGCACTTTACGCACTTTACAACTTGTACCATGTACAGTGATATAGAATAAAACCTCCATGAAGAGCTGTGTTTTTCTATCAACAGTGTTTAGTTGGGGATTTGTGAAGATTTTGTAGGTTCTAAAGGGAGGTATGAAAGGACCTGATCTGTGTCCCATACAGCACCTTATTCTCTCTGTGGTGCATGGCTTTTTACCAGGGACCGCAAGTCTCCGGTCAAAACTAGTGCTCAATATAGGAGGTAGGGTGCCATTTTAAACCATGTTTTCCTGTAAGAGAATCCTCTGACGAATAGTCCAGAGGAGGATGGCTCTTTACTATGAAAGGCTCCTGAAAGATTTAACTATGTGGAAATATGCTTAATGCTAATTATACAGGGAGACTCTGACAGGGAACAGCAGGGGATGTCTAACTACTGTGACTGAGGAGAACAGCACAAACAAACACTAGACCTGAAACAATGTGAAACATCAGAGAGAGACAGGGCTGCAAAACAGCTACCTGTATTTCACCACCTCCACGGCAACTGTAACTGCCAATTGAGAATTATAACACTTGGACACTTTCTTTGCTGAGAGCTATAGAGAGAAATTCAAAACACCCCATTTGGGGTTTTGTGGATTAATTCTGTGTCGTGGTGAGCAAAGCTGAAGGGCAAATATTCCACGCAGATTAAAACCCAGACGTTCAAATTGGCTGAGCGTGAGCAAGAATGATTTCTAGGATTCTCAAACAATCTCCAGTTCCGATGGAATATGACTGTATATCAGGAGTAATAACGTGTGTCACTACAACCATATTAGGCGTTCTCGTATGGACAATAACATACGACTGACACGGATCTATAAGGATAACAAAATAGATGGGAATGGTTGAAAGAATTCAATCATACTTAGTGAAACAATTGAGAACTGTTACACTCTAGCTGTGATTACACTTAGTGTGTTGTGAATTCTGTAATTAATGTATTGTAATGTTTTTAAAATTGTATAACTGCCTTAATTTTGCCGGACCCCAGGAAGAGTAGTTACTGCCTTGGCAGGAACTAATGGGGATCCATAATAAATACAAATACAAATACATGCATCTATGTGTATATCCAAAATGGCACCCTATTTCCTATAGGCCCTGGTCAAAACTAGTGCACTACAAAGGGAATAGGGTGCCAATTGGGACACCTCCCATGTATCTGGGCTGTAAAGTCTGTCTGAGAAGAAGGGATTATATTTAATGATGTTCATTAATCATTCAAAGTAATTGACTAAACACATTGCAGTCAGCCATGTACATTAGCCTGTATCTAATGTGCCACAAATGACCATTCACAGTTTTAACGTTCTTGATGTCCAGCCAAAAACAGTCAGTGACCAAACCAAACACTCAAACAAAGCTACAGCACATACAACTATATGGCCCTGGCATATTATGACGCTCACTGTTCATTGTATGATGTCAGAGAACTCAATGACTGTGTGTGTGTGTGTGTGTGTGTGTGTGTGTGTGTGTGTGTGTGTGTGTGTGTGTGTGTGTGTGTGTGTGTGTGTGTGTGTGTGTGTGTGTGTGTGTGTGTGTGTGTGCGTACATTTGTGTGTGTGCACAGAGGCAGAGAGTGTGTCAAAAATAAATCCAATTGAATGAACTAAATGAGTGTGTGTATAAAACACGTTTAGTTGCATCAGTCTCAGCTCTCCTAGATCAGCACTCCTACTCTGTGAAACTTCTGTGAACACTGACCCTGATTTAAGACGGCAATTAAGTCAAATTACTCCAGACGTTTCATATAACTGCGAGTGACAGACATGATGCCTTCACTCACTGCATGCGGCCCCATGTATGTTATTATAACAGTAACACAAAGGTGAAAGGTCAACGCCCGTGGTGAGGGCCATGTGTTCATACAGCATGCAGCTGAGTGTGAGACATGGACATTCTTTGTTTCAGTCGTCTCAGATACACTCAACAGTCTGTGTGAGTAGGTCTCATTAGCACAGAGGAAACTACACCCAGGTTCTATACTACCTACACAACTGATTAATGCACAAGAAGGTCACTTTCCAATGAAATAAATCACATATGCCCTAACTAACCCTTTAGTGACAGTGGAGCATCTGTGACGGTGGCATCACGCAGTACTAAAATCTGGAGGGGTACAAAGTAAGTGAGGATGGCTGGGGGGAGTTCAGGGTGGGGGCTATATCTTTTTCCTACAGCCATAATCATTATGCTAATTCTTTATTCTATGTATTTTTCTGTATATCCAAGCATACCTCTTGAGCTGTCTGTATCCTCCTGACTGGAGCATTAACTAATGCTTCTCTGCGTCTCTGCTAAACTCTGGGTAAAAGATTGAAAGGAATGCTAGTCTCATTCAGTACATTTAGTCATTTCTTGCTTTTCTGAAGTCTACAAACTTTGCCAGCAGCCATGCCAGCTAAGATAGTCAGACAAGCTAGCTACTCTAACTTGATTGATAGCCTGAAATCAGAGGAGGCTGTTGGGAGGAGCTATAGAAGGACGGGCTCATTGTAATGGCTGGAATGGATTTTTTGGAACGTATTGAACGCATCAAACATATGGGAGTCACATATTTGACTCCGTTCCATGCATTCCATTCCAGGCATTACAATGAGCCCTTCCTCCTATAGCTCCTCCAACCAATCTCTACTGCCTGAAATGGCTTCTTGGTAGCTAGTTATGTGGTTGGGAGATTGGGAACCTATCTGGGCTAGGTAAGGCCAACTTCATAAAACGATATACTGCATATACAAATATATTGATATATATTTAAACAGGACAAATCTAAGGGGCACGTGCCCCTGTGCCCTCTATGGGCATGACGTTTCTGATCTGTCATTTCTTTCATTGTGTTTGTAAAGTAAGATTTATGATGCCAATGAAATATGAGCTGTGAATCTCAACTTCCTGATTACAGACAGGGGTTATCCCCCAAAATGGCACCCTATTCTCTAAGTAGTGCAGTACTTTGACCAGGGTCCATATGGCTCTGGTCAAAAGTAGTGCTCCATGTAGGGAATAGGGTGCCATTTTGGGACTCAATCAGGGTTTAGCAAGAAGAAGAGAATAAGCCAAAGTGATGTCGTATTTTCATATTGGGTCCCAAATGTCATCCTGTTCACTATACTGCATTGCTTTTGACCTGAGCCCTTTAGGTCCTGGTCAAATGTAGTGTACTATGAATGGAATAGGGTACAATTTGAGACATCCATATTATTTAGTCACTCTGGTCCAGGTCTGTACAGTAATTGCTTGTTTCTGTTGAAGTGGCACTGATGTAAAACTGATGGATGTCACTTGTCAAGACTCTATTAAGTGTACATGGCAATTCTCAGAGTGATCGGCTAATTCTGATATTTCGCAAAGGCAATTCCTTTACCTCATTGGCTAAATAGTTATTTTGGTTTGGTACATATACACACATTAGTCAGCAAATATTGGAGAAACATTTGCAAACGCCCAAGAGAGAATCAATAATATTAATTGCAGTAACAAAATGGCTTGCTTGGAGCTTGTTCCTAAATGCTTGTCATCCCCTATCACAGACCAGGGGAACAGCAGTGTGAGGGGCCGCATCCTACAGCCTCTGTCCAAAGGGCCTCCAGTAACCCCGTCAATCATCCAACATATGAACCTCTACTCAATATGCATCCCAAATGGTGCCCTATCTGCCTTCAGAAAGTATTCTTACCCCTTCACTTATTCTACTTATTACAGTGTTACAGCCAGAATTAAAAATTGATTCCATATATTTTTTTCTCACCCATTTACACACAATACCCAATAATGACAAAGTGAAAACAAGTTTTCAGACATTTTTGCAAATGTATTGAAAATGACAAAGAAATGTCTAATTTACATAAACATTCACACCCTTGAGTCAATACATGTTAGAATAACCTTTGGCAGCAATTACAGCTGTAAGTCTTTCTGGGTAAGTCTCCAAGAGCTTTGCACACTTGGATTGTGCAATATTTGCACATTCTTAAACAAATTCTTCAAGCTCTGTCAAGTTGGTTGTTGATCATTGCTAGACAGCCATTTTCAAGTCTCACCATATATTTTCAAGACGATTTAAGTCGAAAGTGTAGCTAAGCCAATTCTCACTGTGTTCTTGGTAAGCAACTCCAGGGTAAATTTGGCCTTGTGTTTTAGGTTATTGTCCTGCTGACAATGTCTGGTGGAAATCAGATTGAACCAGGTTTTCCTCAAGGATTTGTCCTGTGTTTAGCTCCATTCCGTGTCTTTTTTATCCTGAAAAACTCCCCAGTCATTTAACGATTACAAACATACCCATGACATAATGCAGCTACCACCATGCTTGAAAATATGGAGAGTGGTACTCAGTAATGTGTTGTATTGGATTTACCCCAACATAACACTATGTATTTAGGACAAAAATGAATTGCTTTGCCACATGTTTTGCAGTATTACTTTAGTGCCTTGTTGCAAACAGGCTTCCTTCTTTTCACTCTATCAATTAGTTTAGAATTATGGAGTAACTACAATGTTGTTGAGTCATTCTTAGTTTTCTCTTATCACAGCCATTAAACTCTGTAACTGTTTTAAAGTCACCATTGGCCAAATGGTGAAATCTCTGAGTGATATCCTTCCTCTCTGGAAACTGAGTTAGGAAGGATGCCTGTATCTTTGTAGTGACTGGGTGTATTGATACACCATCCAAAGTGTAATTAATAACCTCACCATGCTCAAAGAGATATTAAATGTCTGCTTTTTTCCCCATCTACCAATAGGTGCCCTTCTTTTCGAGGCATTGGTCTTTGTGGTTGAATCTGTGTCTGAAATTCACTGCTCGACTGAGGGACCTTACAGATAATTGTATGGTTGAGGTACAGAGATGAGGTAGTCCTTCAAAAATCACATTGAACAGGCCAGTGACACAAAATCTAAATTTAATCCATTTTAAATTCAGGCTGGAACACAACAAAATGTGGGAAAAAGTCAAGGGGTGTGAATATTTTCTGATGGGACTGTATGTACGACCTTTGACCAGGGCCCATAGGGTTTGATCAAAAGCACTACGTATGGAATAGGGTGCCATTTGGGATACAGCCATAATTGCTTGACGGTATGTACTGTCTCAAACAAAGAATGGACTGGCAGAAACACTATGATTATGTTTTATTCCAGGTTTGATTAATGCATCACACTTATTTAATCAAAATAGAAATGACAGTAGAAAGTAAGCGTTACAAGAAGTAGCGCAGTAGGCCTCTAAAGTACAGTACAGTAAAGTGGAATCACTATGGTTACCATACATATATCCTCTGAGGGCCTATATGTTTGTGTGGGGATATAGCTATGAGTACTTGATTTACCTCTTGCTAAATGCATAAGGACAACAACTATCCACGTTTACATTGTGTGCAATACGTCTAATAAATTAGCCCTAACGGATACTCCCATGGGTCTATATACCACCTGCTACAGATTGAGACAGACTGTACAAACTAATTATGATAATGTAGTCTATAGCATAGCTCTCCTGTCTGTCAGAGTGATATCCACTAATTATGATAATGTAGTCTATAGCATAGCTCTCCTGTCTGTCAAAGGGATATTCACTAAATATAATAATGTAGTCTATAGCATAGCTCTCCTGCCTGTCAGAGTGATATTCACTAAATATGATAATGTTGTCAATAGCATAGCTCTCCTGTCTGTCAAAGTGATATTCACTAAATATGATAATGTTGTCTATAGCATAGCTCTCCTGTCTGTCAGAGTGATATTCACTAAATATGATAATGTTGTCTATAGCATAGCTCTCCTGCCTGTCAGAGTGATATTCACTAAATATGATAATGTTGTCTATAGCATAGCTCTCCTGCCTCTCAGAGTGATATTCACTAAATATGATAATGTTGTCTATAGCATAGCTCTCCTGTGTCAGAGTGATATCCACTAAATATGATAATGTTGTCTATAGCATAGCTCTCCTGTCTGTCAGAGTGATATCCACTAAATATGATAATGTTGTCTATAGCATAGCTCTCCTGTGTCAGAGTGATATCCACTAAATATGATAATGTTGTCTATAGCATAGCTCTCCTGTCTGTCAGAGTGATATCCACTAAATATGATAATGTTGTCTATAGCATAGCTCTCCTGTCTGTCAGAGTGATATCCACTAAATATGATAATGTTGTCTATAGCATAGCTCTCCTGTCTGTCAGAGTGATATTCACTAAATATGATAATGTTGTCTATAGCATAGCTCTCCTGTCTGTCAGAGTGATATTCACTAAATATAATAATGTAGTCTATAGCATAGCTCTCCTGCCTGTCAGAGTGATATTCACTAAATATAATAATGTAGTCTATAGCATAGCTCTCCTGCCTGTCAGAGTGATATTCACTAAATATGATAATGTTGTCTATAGCATAGCTCTCCTGCCTGTCAGAGTGATATCCACTAAGTATGATAATGTTGTCTATAGCATAGCTCTCCTGTCTGTCAGAGTGATATTCACTAAATAGAATACTGTTGTCTATAGTGTAGCTCTCCTGTCTGTCAGAGTGATATTCACTAAATATGATAATGCTGTCTATAGCGTAGCTTTGCCGTCTGTCAGAGTGATATCCACTAAATATGATAATGTTGTCTATAGCATAGCTCTCCTGCCTGTCAGAGTGATATTCACTAAATAGAATACTGTTGTCTATAGTGTAGCTCTCCTGTCTGTCAAAGTGATATTCACAAAATATGATAATGTTGTCAATAGCGTAGCTTTGCCGTCTGTCAGAGTGATATCCACTAAATATGATAATGTTGTCTATAGCATAGCTCTCCTGTCTGTCAGAGTGATATCCACTAAATATGATAATGTTGTCTATAGCATAGCTCTCCTGTCTGTCAGAGTGATATCCACTAAATATGATAATGTTGTCTATAGCATAGCTCTCCTGTCTGTCAGAGTGATATCCACTAAATATGATAATGTTGTCTATAGCATAGCTCTCCTGTGTCAGAGTGATATCCACTAAATATGATAATGTTGTCTATAGCATAGCTCTCCTGTCTGTCAGAGTGATATCCACTAAATATGATAATGTTGTCTATAGCATAGCTCTCCTGTCTGTCAGAGTGATATCCACTAAATATGATAATGTTGTCTATAGCATAGCTCTCCTGTCTGTCAGAGTGATATCCACTAAATATGATAATGTTGTCTATAGCATAGCTCTCCTGTCTGTCAGAGTGATATCCACTAAATATGATAATGTTGTCTATAGCATAGCTCTCCTGTCTGTCAGAGTGATATCCATTAAATATGATAATGTTGTCTATAGCATAGCTCTCCTGTCTGTCAGAGTGATATCCACTAAATATGATAATGTTGTCTATAGCATAGCTCTCCTGTGTCAGAGTGATATCCACTAAATATGATAATGTTGTCTATAGCATAGCTCTCCTGTCTGTCAGAGTGATATCCACTAAATATGATAATGTTGTCTATAGCATAGCTCTCCTGTCTGTCAAAGTGATATCCACTAAATATGATAATGTTGTCTATAGCATAGCTCTCCTGTCTGTCAGAGTGATATCCACTGAATATGATAATGTTGTCTATAGCATAGCTCTCCTGTCTGTCAGAGTGATATCCACTAAATATGATAATGTTGTCTATAGCATAGCTCTCCTGTGTCAGAGTGATATCCACTAAATATGATAATGTTGTCTATAGCATAGCTCTCCTGTCTATCAGAGTGATATCCACTAAATATGATAATGTTGTCTATAGCATAGCTCTCCTGTGTCAGAGTGATATCCACTAAATATGATAATGTTGTCTATAGCATAGCTCTCCTGTCTGTCAGAGTGATATCCACTAAATATGATAATGTTGTCTATAGCATAGCTCTCCTGTGTCAGAGTGATATCCACTAAATATGATAATGTTGTCTATAGCATAGCTCTCCTGTCTGTCAGAGTGATATCCACTAATTATGATAATGTAGTCTATAGCATAGCTCTCCTGTCTGTCAAAGGGATATTCACTAAATATAATAATGTAGTCTATAGCATAGCTCTCCTGCCTGTCAGAGTGATATTCACTAAATATAATAATGTAGTCTATAGCATAGCTCTCCTGCCTGTCAGAGTGATATCCACTAAATATGATAATGTTGTCTATAGCATAGCTCTCCTGTCTGTCAGAGTGATATCCACTAAATATGATAATGTTGTCTATAGCATAGCTCTCCTGTCTGTCAAAGGGATGTTCACTAAATATAATAATGTAGTCTATAGCATAGCTCTCCTGCCTGTCAGAGTGATATTCACTAAATATGATAATGTTGTCTATAGCATAGCTCTCCTGTCTGTCAGAGTGATATCCACTAAATATGATAATGTTGTCTATAGCATAGCTCTCCTGTCTGTCAAAGGGATATTCACTAAATATAATAATGTAGTCTATAGCATAGCTCTCCTGCCTGTCAGAGTGATATCCACTAAATATGATAATGTTGTCTATAGCATAGCTCTCCTGTCTGTCAGAGTGATATTCACTAAATATGATAATGTTGTCTATAGCGTAGCTTTGCCGTCTGTCAGAGTGATATCCACTAAATATGATAATGTTGTCTATAGCATAGCTCTCCTGCCTGTCAGAGTGATATTCACTAAATAGAATACTGTTGTCTATAGTGTAGCTCTCCTGTCTGTCAAAGTGATATTCACAAAATATGATAATGTTGTCAATAGCGTAGCTTTGCCGTCTGTCAGAGTGATATCCACTAAATATGATAATGTTGTCTATAGCATAGCTCTCCTGTCTGTCAGAGTGATATCCACTAAATATGATAATGTTGTCTATAGCATAGCTCTCCTGTCTGTCAGAGTGATATCCACTAAATATGATAATGTTGTCTATAGCGTAGCTCTCCTGTGTCAGAGTGATATCCACTAAATATGATAATGTTGTCTATAGCATAGCTCTCCTGTCTGTCAGAGTGATATCCACTAAATATGATAATGTTGTCTATAGCATAGCTCTCCTGTCTGTCAGAGTGATATCCACTAAATATGATAATGTTGTCTATAGCATAGCTCTCCTGTCTGTCAGAGTGATATCCACTAAATATGATAATGTTGTCTATAGCATAGCTCTCCTGTCTGTCAGAGTGATATCCACTAAATATGATAATGTTGTCTATAGCATAGCTCTCCTGTCTGTCAGAGTGATATCCACTAAATATGATAATGTTGTCTATAGCATAGCTCTCCTGTCTGTCAGAGTGATATCCACTAAATATGATAATGTTGTCTATAGCATAGCTCTCCTGTCTGTCAGAGTGATATCCACTAAATATGATAATGTTGTCTATAGCATAGCTCTCCTGTCTGTCAAAGTGATATCCACTAAATATGATAATGTTGTCTATAGCATAGCTCTCCTGTCTGTCAGAGTGATATCCACTAAATATGATAATGTTGTCTATAGCATAGCTCTCCTGTCTGTCAAAGTGATATCCACTAAATATGATAATGTTGTCTATAGCATAGCTCTCCTGTCTGTCAGAGTGATATCCACTAAATATGATAATGTTGTCTATAGCATAGCTCTCCTGTCTGTCAGAGTGATATCCACTAAATATGATAATGTTGTCTATAGCATAGCTCTCCTGTGTCAGAGTGATATCCACTAAATATGATAATGTTGTCTATAGCATAGTTCTCCTGTCTGTCAGAGTGATATCCACTAAATATGATAATGTTGTCTATAGCATAGCTCTCCTGTGTCAGAGTGATATCCACTAAATATGATAATGTTGTCTATAGTGTAGCTCTCCTGTCTGTCAGAGTGATATCCACTAAATATGATAATGTAGTCTATAGCATAGCTCTCCTGTCTGTCAGAGTGATATCCACTAAATATGATAATGTTGTCTATAGTGTAGCTCTCCTGTCTGTCAGAGTGATATCCATGTTGACTGCCTTGTCAAGATAATGCAGTTTATTTCTTTGAAGGGCAAAATCACAATGTGCACATTTACACTGACCTCCACTTGTCTGCTTCTCTTATTCAGTTGGTAATACTGGCTGACCTCCACTTGTCTGCTTCTCTTATTCAGTTGGTAATACTGGCTGACCTCCACTTGTCTACTTCTCTTATTCAGTTGGTAATACTGGCTGACTGTCTGCTTCTCTTATTCAGTTGGTAATACTGGTTGACCTCCACTAGTCTGCTTCTCTTATTCAGTTGGTAATACTGGCTGACATCCACTTGTCTGCTTCTCTTATTCAGTTGGTAATGCTGTCTGACCTCCACTTGTCTGCTTCTCTTATTCAGTTGGTAATACTATCTGATCTCCACTTGTCTGCTTCTCTTATTCAGTTGGTAATGCTGGCTGACATCCACTTGTCTGCTTCTCTTATTCAGTTGGTAATACTGGCTGACCTCCACTTGTCTGCTTCTCTTATTCAGTTGGTAATACTGGCTGACTGTCTGCTTCTCTTATTCAGTTGGTAATACTGGCTGACTGTCTGCTTCTCTTATTCAGTTGGTAATACTGGCTGACCTCCACTTGTCTGCTTCTCTTATTCAGTTGGTAATGCTGGCTGACCTCCACTTGTCTACTTCTCTTATTCAGTTGGTAATGCTGGCTGACATCCACTTGTCTGCTCCTCTTATTCAGTTGGTAATACTATCTGATCTCCACTTGTCTGCTTCTCTTATTCAGTTGGTAATACTATCTGATCTCCACTTGTCTGCTTCTCTTATTCAGTTGGTAATACTATCTGATCTCCACTTGTCTGCTTCTCTTATTCAGTTGGTAATGCTGGCTGACCTCCACTTGTCTACTTCTCTTATTCAGTTGGTAATGCTGGCTGACCTCCACTTGTCTACTTCTCTTATTCAGTTGGTAATGCTGGCTGACATCCACTTGTCTGCTCCTCTTATTCAGTTGGTAATACTGGCTGACCTCCACTTGTCTACTTCTCTTATTCAGTTGGTAATGCTGGCTGACCTCCACTTGTCTGCTTCTCTTATTCAGTTGGTAATGCTGGCTGACCTCCACTTGTCTACTTCTCTTATTTAGTTGGTAATACTGGCTGACCTCCACTTGTCTGCTTCTCTTATTCAGTTGGTAATACTGGCTGACCTCCACATGTCTGCTTCTCTTATTCAGTTGGTAATACTTGCTGACCTCCACTTGTCTGCTTCTCTTATTCAGTTGGTAATACTGGCTGACCTCCACTTGTCTACTTCTCTTATTCAGTTGGTAATACTGGCTGACTGTCTGCTTCTCTTATTCAGTTGGTAATACTGGCTGACCTCCACTTGTCTGCTTCTCTTATTCAGTTGGTAATACTGGCTGACATCCACTTGTCTGCTTCTCTTATTCAGTTGGTAATGCTGGCTGACCTCCACTTGTCTGCTTCTCTTATTCAGTTGGTAATACTATCTGATCTCCACTTGTCTGCTTCTCTTATTCAGTTGGTAATGCTGGCTGACATCCACTTGTCTGCTTCTCTTATTCAGTTGGTAATACTGGCTGACTGTCTGCTTCTCTTATTCAGTTGGTAATACTGGCTGACCTCCACTTGTCTGCTTCTCTTATTCAGTTGGTAATACTGGCTGACCTCCACTTGTCTGCTTCTCTTATTCAGTTGGTAATACTGGCTGACCTCCACTTGTCTGCTTCTCTTATTCAGTTGGTAATACTGGCTGACTGTCTGCTTCTCTTATTCAGTTGGTAATACTGGCTGACTGTCTGCTTCTCTTATTCAGTTGGTAATACTGGCTGACCTCCACTTGTCTGCTTCTCTTATTCAGTTGGTAATGCTGGCTGACCTCCACTTGTCTACTTCTCTTATTCAGTTGGTAATGCTGGCTGACATCCACTTGTCTGCTCCTCTTATTCAGTTGGTAATACTATCTGATCTCCACTTGTCTGCTTCTCTTATTCAGTTGGTAATACTATCTGATCTCCACTTGTCTGCTTCTCTTATTCAGTTGGTAATACTATCTGATCTCCACTTGTCTGCTTCTCTTATTCAGTTGGTAATGCTGGCTGACCTCCACTTGTCTACTTCTCTTATTCAGTTGGTAATGCTGGCTGACCTCCACTTGTCTACTTCTCTTATTCAGTTGGTAATGCTGGCTGACATCCACTTGTCTGCTCCTCTTATTCAGTTGGTAATACTGGCTGACCTCCACTTGTCTACTTCTCTTATTCAGTTGGTAATGCTGGCTGACCTCCACTTGTCTGCTTCTCTTATTCAGTTGGTAATGCTGGCTGACCTCCACTTGTCTGCTTCTCTTATTCAGTTGGTAATACTGGCTGACCTCCACTTGTCTGCTTCTCTTATTCAGTTGGTAATGCTGGCTGACCTCCACTTGTCTGCTTCTCTTATTCAGTTGGTAATACTGGCTGACCTCCACTTGTCTGCTTCTCTTATTCAGTTGGTAATACTGGCTGACCTCCACATGTCTGCTTCTCTTATTCAGTTGGTAATGCTGGCTGACCTCCACTTGTCTGCTTCTCTTATTCAGTTGGTAATACTGGCTGACCTCCACTTGTCTGCTTCTCTTATTCAGTTGGTAATACTGGCTGACCTCCACTTGTCTGCTTCTCTTATTCAGTTGGTAATACTGGCTGACTGTCTGCTTCTCTTATTCAGTTGGTAATACTGGCTGACTGTCTGCTTCTCTTATTCAGTTGGTAATACTGGCTGACCTCCACTTGTCTGCTTCTCTTATTCAGTTGGTAATACTGGCTGACCTCCACTTGTCTGCTTCTCTTATTCAGTTGGTAATACTGGCTGACTGTCTGCTTCTCTTATTCAGTTGGTAATACTGGCTGACTGTCTGCTTCTCTTATTCAGTTGGTAATACTGGCTGACCTCCACTTGTCTGCTTCTCTTATTCAGTTGGTAATACTGGCTGACCTCCACTTGTCTGCTTCTCTTATTCAGTTGGTAATACTGGCTGACTGTCTGCTTCTCTTATTCAGTTGGTAATACTGGCTGACTGTCTGCTTCTCTTATTCAGTTGGTAATACTGGCTGACCTCCACTTGTCTGCTCCTCTTATTCAGTTGGTAATACTGGCTGACTCTCTGCTTCTCTTATTCAGTTGGTAATACTGGCTGACTGTCTGCTTCTCTTATTCAGTTGGTAATACTGGCTGACCTCCACTTGTCTGCTCCTCTTATTCAGTTGGTAATACTGGCTGACTGTCTGCTTCTCTTATTCAGTTGGTAATACTGGCTGACTGTCTGCTTCTCTTATTCAGTTGGTAATACTGGCTGACTGTCTGCTTCTCTTATTCAGTTGGTAATACTGGCTGACCTCCACTTGTCTGCTTCTCTTATTCAGTTGGTAATACTGGCTGACCTCCACTTGTCTGCTTCTCTTATTCAGTTGGTAATACTGGCTGACTGTCTGCTTCTCTTATTCAGTTGGTAATACTGGCTGACTGTCTGCTTCTCTTATTCAGTTGGTAATACTGGCTGACCTCCACTTGTCTGCTTCTCTTATTCAGTTGGTAATACTGGCTGACCTCCACTTGTCTACTTCTCTTATTCAGTTGGTAATGCTGGCTGACCTCCACTTGTCTGCTTCTCTTATTCAGTTGGTAATACTGGCTGACCTCCACTTGTCTGCTTCTCTTATTCAGTTGGTAATACTGGCTGACCTCCACTTGTCTACTTCTCTTATTCAGTTGGTAATACTATCTGATCTCCACTTGTCTGCTTCTCTTATTCAGTTGGTAATACTGGCTGACATCCACTTGTCTGCTTCTCTTATTCAGTTGGTAATACTGGCTGACCTCCACATGTCTGCTTCTCTTATTCAGTTGGTAATACTGGCTGACATCCACTTGTCTGCTTCTCTTATTCAGTTGGTAATACTGGCTGACATCCACTTGTCTGCTTCTCTTATTCAGTTGGTAATACTGGCTGACATCCACTTGTCTGCTTCTCTTATTCAGTTGGTAATGCTGGTTGACATCCACTTGTCTGCTTCTCTTATTCAGTTGGTAATGCTGGCTGACCTCCACTTGTCTACTTCTCTTATTCATTTGGTAATGCTGGCTGACCTCCACTTGTCTACTTCTCTTATTCAGTTGGTAATACTATCTGATCTCCACTTGTCTACTTCTCTTATTCAGTTGGTAATGCTGGCTGACATCCACTTGTCTGCTCCTCTTATTCAGTTGGTAATGCTGGCTGACATCCACTTTTCTGCTTCTCTTATTCAGTTGGTAATACTGGCTGACCTCCACTTATCTGCTTCTCTTATTCAGTTGGTAATACTGGCTGACCTCCACTTGTCTACTTCTCTTATTCAGTTGGTAATACTATCTGACCTCCACTTGTCTACTTCTCTTATTCAGTTGGTAATACTATCTGATCTCCACTTGTCTGCTTCTCTTATTCAGTTGGTAATACTGGCTGACATCCACTTGTCTGCTTCTCTTATTCAGTTGGTAATACTGGCTGACCTCCACTTGTCTACTTCTCTTATTCAGTTGGTAATGCTGGCTGACCTCCACTTGTCTGCTTCTCTTATTCAGTTGGTAATACTGGCTGACCTCCACTTGTCTACTCCTCTTATTCAGTTGGTAATACTGGCTGACCTCCACTTGTCTGCTTCTCTTATTCAGTTGGTAATACTGGCTGACCTCCACTTGTCTGCTTCTCTTATTCAGTTGGTAATACTGGCTGACCTCCACTTGTCTGCTTCTCTTATTCAGTTGGTAATACTGGCTGACCTCCACTTGTCTGCTTCTCTTATTCAGTTGGTAATGCTGGCTGACCTCCACTTGCCTACTTCTCTTATTCAGTTGGTAATGCTGGCTGACCTCCACTTGTCTGCTTCTCTTATTCAGTTGGTAATGCTGGCTGACCTCCACTTGTCTGCTTCTCTTATTCAGTTGGTAATACTGGCTGACCTCCACTTGTCTGCTTCTCTTATTCAGTTGGTAATACTGGCTGACCTCCACTTGTCTGCTTCTCTTATTCAGTTGGTAATGCTGGCTGACCTCCACTTGTCTGCTTCTCTTATTCAGTTGGTAATACTGGCTGACCTCCACATGTCTGCTTCTCTTATTCAGTTGGTAAAGAGGCCATGACAAAACCTATTCCCCCTCAGGAGACTGAAAAGATTTGGCATGGGTCCTCAGATCCTCAAAAGGTTCTCCAGCTGCAACATCGAGAGCATCCTGACTGGTTGCATCACTGCCTGGTATGGCAACTGCTCGGCCTCCGACCGCAAGGCACTACAGAGGGTAATGTGTACAGCCCAGTACATCACTGGGGCTAAGCTGCCTGCCATCCAGGACCTCTACACCAGGCGGTGTCAGAGGAAGGCCATAAAATTTGTCAAAGACCCCAGCCATCCCAGTCATAGACTGTTCTCTCTACTACCGCATGGCAAGCGGTACCGGAGGGCCAAGTCTAAGACCAAAAGGCTTATCAACAGCTTTTACCCCCAAGCCATAAGACTCCTGAACAGGTAATCAAATGGCTACCCGGACTATTTGCATTGTATCCTGCCACCCCCCTCCCACCCCCACCAACCCCTCTTTTACGCTGCAGCTACTCTCTGTTTATCATCTATGCATAGTCACTTTAACTATACATTCATGTACATATTACCTCAATTAGCCCGACTAACCGGTGCCCCCACAGATGGACTCTGTACCAGTACCACCTGTATACAGCCTGGCTACTGTTATTTTCACTGTCATTTTACTGTTTTTAAATTTCTTTACTTATCTATTGTTTACCTAATACCTATTTTTTACTTAAAAATTGCACTGTTGGTTAGGGCTTGTAAGTAAGCATTTCACTGTAAGGTCTACACCTGTGGTATTCAGCGCACGTGACAAATAAACTTTGATTTGATGTTTTCCTACACAAAGTAACATGCTTATTGTCTGGATCATCAGACAGCTGCTTTAATCTTCTCTCTCTCAGCTTCCACTTGTCAATCTCCCAGGCAGCGAAGGAACACAGAACACTTCAACACTCAGCCTCCCTCTTTTCCTCAGGAGTCATCTGGGCTCCCCGTCCCTCGCAGAGGGCTGGAGGAATTACACCTTCAGAATTCTGTTATTTTAAGACTGGAGAGTCAATCACATGTTTCCCGTGTGACATTAGATCACCGTCCTTGTCCTCTCTGTGCTTGTGGTGAACTGTCAATGTGGCATTGGAGTCTTATCACAGCATTTTCCCTGGTTGTTCTATTAGGTGGCAAGAGAATGCCTGGTATTACTCCCAGTATTGTAGATTGAGTGTAGTCATAACAGACAACAATACCATATTAATGCTTATTGTCCAGGGTTCATGTTGAAATGTGGAGGGAGAATGAAACAGTGGTTGACTTAGCTTGGCATCAGAGGAGCTTGGACAGTACTACTTTCAGGGTAGGTCAGTCAAAAAGCTCTTTCCCTTTCTCCCTCTCCTTTTCCTTCACACATCTCTCATTAATGCTATAAGCTGCTATGGGTCTACAGTGAACACTCCTCCTAACCTCTAGGCCATAGAGCTTTATCCAGGCAGTCATGCTCAATGGTGGCCATGATCCAAGGCAGTGGTAGCTAATGGCCATGCTCCATGACAGTGGTAGCTAATGGCCATGATCCAAGACAGTGGTAGCTAATGGCCATGGTTTAAGGCAGTGGTAGTTAATGGCCATGGTCCAAGACAGTGGTAGTTAATGGCCATGGTTTAAGGCAGTGGTAGTTAATGGCCATGGTCCAAGACAGTGGTAGCTAATGGCCATGGTCCAAGACAGTGGTAGCTAATGGCCATGGTTTAAAGCAGTGGTAGTTAATGGCCATGGTCCAAGACAGTGGTAGCTAATGGCCATGGTTCAAGGCAGTGGTAGCTAATGGCCATGGTTCAAGACAGTGGTAGCTAATGGCCATGGTTCAAGACAGTGGTAGATAATGGCCATGGTTCAAGGCAGTGGTAGCTAGTGACCATGCTCCAAGACAGTGGTAGCTAATGGCCATGCTCCAAGACAGTGGTAGCTAATGGCTATGCTCCAAGACAGTGGTAGCTAATGGCCATGCTCCAAGACAGTGGTAGCTAATGGCTATGCTCCAAGGCAGTGGTAGCTAATGGCCATGGTTCAAGGCAGTGGTAGCTAATGGCCATGATCCAAGACAGTGGTAGCCAATGGCCATGATCCAAGACAGTGGTAGCCAATGGCCATGATCCAAGACAGTGGTAGCCAATGGCCATGATCCAAGACAGTGGTAGCCAATGGCCATGATCCAAGAGAGTGGTAGATAATGGCCATGGTTCAAGACAGTGGTAGCTAATGGCCATGGTTCAAGACAGTGGTAGCTAATGGCCATGGTTCAAGACAGTGGTAGCTAATGGCCATGGTTCAAGACAGGGGTAGCTAATGGCCATGGTTCAAGACAGTGGTAGCTAATGGCCATGGTTCAAGGCAGTGGTAGCTAATGGCCATGGTTCAAGGCAGTGGTAGCTAATGGCCATTTCTCAAGACAGTGGTAGCTAATGGCCATGGTTCAAGGCAGTGGGGGCTAATGGCCATGGTTCAAGGCAGTGGGAGCTAATGGCCATGGTTCAAGGCAGTTGTAGCTAATGGCCATGGTTCAAGGCAGTGGTAGCTAATGGCCATGGTTCAAGACAGTGGTAGCTAATGGCCATGGTTCAAGACAGTGGTAGCTAATGGCCATGGTTCAAGACAGTGGTAGCTAATGGCCATGGTTCAAGGCAGTGGTAGCTAATGGCCATGGTTCAAGGCAGTGTTAGCTAATGGCCATGGTTCAAGGCAGTGGTAGCTAATGGCCATGGTTCAAGGCAGTGGGAGCTAATGGCCATGGTTCAAGACAGGGGTAGCTAATGGCCATGGTTCAAGGCAGTGGTAGCTAATGGCCATGGTTCAAGGCAGTGGTAGCTAATGGCAATGGTTCAAGACAGTGGTAGTTAATGGCCATGGTTCAAGGCAGTGGTAGCTAATGGCCATGGTTCAAGACAGTGGTAGCTAATGGCCATCGTTCAAGACAGTGGTAGCTAATGGCCATGGTTCAAGGCAGTGGTAGCTAATGGCCATGGTTCAAGGCAGTGGTAGCTAATGGCCATGGTTCAAGACAGTGGTAGCTAATGGCCATGGTTCAAGGCAGTGGTAGCTAATGGCCATGGTTCAAGGCAGTGGTAGCTAATGGCCATGGTTCAAGACAGTGGTAGTTAATGGCCATGGTTCAAGGCAGTGGTAGCTAATGGCCATGGTTCAAGGCAGTGGTAGCTAATGGCCATGGTTCAAGACAGTGGTAGTTAATGGCCATGGTTCAAGGCAGTGGGAGCTAATGGCCATGGTTCAAGGCAGTGGTAGCTAATGGCCATGGTTCAAGACAGTGGTAGTTAATGGCCATGGTTCAAGGCAGTGGTAGCTAATGGCCATGGTTCAAGACAGTGGTAGCTAACGGTAGAAAGTAACACAGATGAGGATAGGGACATTTCTCTACTGTACCCAAGAATATGCAACCTATTGGAAATTGTTACTGTAGCTACTAGTTGCTTTGTTTTCCATGTAATAAAATAACGGAACAATATTGTACATGTTGATTGTATTGTCTACAAAGGAAAATTCAAACTAATAAAAGAAGTGGAGAAAATGTGAACCGTTCAGCTCCACCTCTAGAACTGAAATTGTAGGAGAACATTTTATTATTTAAAATCTATCTATTCATTTGGCATGGCTCAAGTGGACAGTCCATTTGACCCTGTCCTGCTGGGATAACCATGACGGAGACGGAGTAAAATGGAGTCAATGACCTCTGTTAGGGAGGAAACGTCACCACTTCTCTACAGTCCTTTAAACAGTGTGACACTGACAGTCATCCCTGTAACAGCACAGTGAAACCACCACAGAGAGTCAAAAGCAACCACAGATCTAAATGTGTGTTTGTGCTGGTCCAATGAAGGGGGAGAGTGAGGGAGAGTGAGGAAGAGTGTGTTCTTTGACGGTCGCCTGGTGTGCATGCCAGCTCTACATTTAACACAATGATGTGAGCGCCGGCAGCTCCGTGGGGGTTCTCTGCAGGCCAGCAGCGTTGCATATGCTCCAGTACTGAGCGGAGGATGTCAGCCTGTATTTTAGGCTCTGTCGCAACAGGAAGGCAAATACTCGGAGACTTGGAAATCGCTTCAAAGGCAGAAAATAGCCACTCTCTCGGAAATTGGTGTGATATCACTGTTTGAGTTTGAACTCTGTGGGTTGTGAGGAGGGGGTCTGGTAAATATTGAGCAAAAATCCCATGCTTGGAAGAGAGGAGATTTAGTGGGCGTGACTCAAGACACAACAGACTGGTTTGTAACAGTCTTTCCAACCAAACGAACATGTTGTTTTGTCATTGTTGGTGTTGAATATGCACATATTATACTCATTGTTAACAATCTCCTCAAATACTTTTTTCTTTATAATGTTATGATACGAACATCAAGGAAAGGTTATTTTCTCTCTGACAAATGAATGAACTTTAATTAGTGTTTCACCTTCCATCCAGCAGCTACCTGTCATTCATCTAGGTTAGCCCTGAGTGCATACACTCTCTCTCTCTCTCTCTCTCTCTCTCTCTCTCTCTCTCTCTCTCTCTCTCTCTCTCTCTCTCTCTCCCTCTCTCTCTCACTCTCTCTCTCTCTCTCTCTCTCCTCTCTCTCTCACTCTCTCTCTCTCTCTCTCTCTCTCTCTCTCTCCTCTCTTCATCTCTCTCTCTCTCTCTCTCCTCTCTCTCTCTCTCTTCTCTCTCTTCATCTCTCTCCTCTCTCCTCTCTCTCTCTCTCCTCTCTCTCTCTCTCTCTCTCTCTCTCCCTCCCTCCCTCCCCTCCCCCCGGTTTCCCCTCATCCAGTCATTGTGACGGTGACCTTTAGGAGTGTTTTGCATGGTTACTCTTAACCTCCTTTAATATCCCATTAGAGACGGGCCATGTGTGACATTGGCTCCTTTCATTTACAAGCATTGTGGAGTGTATTTGCCCTGTGTATGGAATGGGATTCAAGTATTGGAGTGAATTTCCTCTCCCCTTCCTCACTGATAATGTGGGAGAATTATGGGGCTGTGAGACAGAGTAGGAGCATCCAATCATCTGAATTAATGAATCTTTCTCTAAATTAACTTCAGTGTGTCTCATAAACCCAGCATCTTGGGCCTTTGTGTGGTATTCTATAGCGGAGGAGAATTTTATTGGACTGGATAATGAATTTAGCAATAGGTTTTACAAGGCTAGCGGATTTGATATAGTGCCGTCCACTGAAAGCAACCAGATCTCCCAGCTTTATTGTGTCCATACAGTTAGCATTATGCTGATAGCTGCTAATGGCCATGCTGTATGAATGGCTCATTATTTTGGTTGAGATATTGTTCTGGGAACCGGGTTTGAAGTCCCAAATATAATGTGAATATTATATTCAATATGAACACGTTTCAGTTCAGTTTGGAAACCAGGGCCTGTTTGGGGTCACAGCCAACTGGTCTATTGTGATGAAAATGTGCCTCGATCGGGAAGATTATCACCAAGGAATGAACTCTTCCGCTTGATTAAATGTTATCTTTCAATTTGGGATGCTGTAGAAGTCATTCAGTCCATGAGATAGTTATTATGAAATATTTAACCATAACCTTGGTGTGTTTAACTGAGGCTTCACCATTTCCATTGCTTTGTGACAATTTACAAATGACATCCTATATGAAAATATGTTTCAGTTGTTGAATATTCAGAATTCCCATTAGTTCATTTAGAGATAAGATCGATGAACCAATATTTAGTTTTAATGTGTACCAAACATTAGCAAAGTGTTAAATCTCATCTCTGTCCGTGCCTGTGTATCTTGAATAGTTATGAAGTTACTTACCTACCAAACATTAGCAAAGTGTTAAATCTCATCTCTGTCCGTGCCTGTGTATCTTGAATAGTTATGAAGTTACTTACCTTCCAGCCCGGTGAGATTTCATTTCCACTAAGATTTTTATTCACCTTAAGGCGAGAATCACTTTGCATGTAATAACAATGTTCATGTCTCCATGAAGGTGGTTCTCTGTACCTGGTGTTTAATATATTCTATAGCCGGGGAGTGTTTTAGTGCTATGCTGCATTCCCATATGATCAATATGATCTGATATGTTGGTGAAATATCTAGCACAGTTAGTTTTGTAATTCCAGTGTAATAATCAGGTTACCAGAGCTTTGTCCATACTTGTTAGGGTTTTAATAGCAAGTCGTCACAATACAGCAGACGGTGTTGCTTCACTAGACTACTGCAGGGGTCTGTTCATTCCAGCTGTCACAGGTGATATGAGGTAACACAGGGAAGATGATCTGAGAATGGTGTATGGTCGGATCCTCACCTCACCTGTGTGTGTGTGTGTTTATGTGTGTATGTGGGGGGCGGTTCCTATGGTTACCAAGTAGGCAAGTATCAGTAGACATGATGATATTTGAAAGGCAGCGGGAAGGTAGCTAGTGGTCAGGCTGTTGCTTATAGAAGAGGTGCGTCATGTGAGGTGTATGCAGACAGGCAGGAGGAGGGTTAGGTTGAGGTGAGTCATGGGGAGACGTAGGCAGACAGAAAATAGGAGGGTTAGGTTGAGGTGAGTCATGGGAGGACGTAGGCAGACAGGCAGGAGGAGGGTTAGGTTGAGGTGAGTCATGGGAGACGTAGGCAGACAGAAAAGAGGAGGGTTAGGTTGAGGTGAGTCCCCATGGGAGACGTAGGCAGACAGAAAAGAGGAGGGTTAGGTTGAGGTGAGTCATGGGAGACGTAGGCAGACAGAAAAAATGAGGGTTAGGTTGAGGTGAATCATGGGAGACGTATGCAGACAGGCAGGAGAAGGGTTAGGTTGAGGTGCATCCATGGGAGACGTAGGCAGACAGGCAGGAGGAGGGTTAGGCTGAGGGGCATCATGGGAGACGTAGGCAGACAGGCAGGAGAAGGGTTAGGTTGAGGTGCATCATGGGAGACGTAGACAGGACAGGCAGGAGGAGAGTTAGGCTGAGGAGCATCATGGGAGACGTATGCAGACAGGCAGGAGAAGGGTTTAGGTTGAGGTGCATCATGGGAGACGTAGGCAGACAGGCAAGAGGAGGGTTAGGCTGAGGGGCATCATGGGGAGACGTAGGCAGACAGGCAGGAGAATGGTTAGGGTTAAAGGCATATTTACAGGTGGACAGGTGGTCTGACAGTGGGGCATCAGCCTGTTAAATGTCTTCCTCGCTGAGAGGTTAGCAAGGAAGACAGACTGGGAGGGGACCTCTTGGGTGGCTGCAGGGTTGAGGTACTGACTACATCCCAAATTGAACCTTGTTCACTCCATAATGCACTACTATGGGCCCTGGTAGAGAATAGGGTTCCATTTGAGACGCAGGTTAAAAGTATGAACAAGAGGTTGGTTCAGGAAGCTGCGGATGTCTTCAACCTTCCTATTGAAGAAGAGCATCATGTCATCTAAAGGAAATGAATGAAGGAGGATGTTGGTGTGTAGAAGTGCTGATGTTGATGAAAGAAAGCTAATTAGGATAACTAATTAGATGTGTAGCTTATCTGGTAAAAATGTTGACAGATTTTCTGTTAAAGCTCACTAATTGTAAGGAATTGTACACACATGTAAATACAAGTAACTGCCAAAATAAAGGAAACACCAACATAAAGTGTCTTAATAGGGCGTTGGGCACCACGAGCCGCTAGAACAGCTTCAGTGTGCCTTATCATAGATTCTACAAGTGTCTGGAACTCTTGGAGGGATGCGACACCATTCCTCCATGAGAAATTCCATCATTTGGTGTTTTGTTGATGGTGGTGGAAAATACTGTCTCAGAATCTCCCATAAGTTTCAATTGGGTTGAGATCTGGTGACTAAGGCAGACACACACACACACGACACACACACACACACACACACACACACACACACACACACACACACACACACACACACACACACACACACACACACACACACACACACACACACACACACACACACACACACCACACACACACACACACACACACACACAATGAGATCTCTTCTTCTAGCCATGGTAGCAACTGGGCATTTTTATACATAACCCTAAGCATGATAGGATGTTAATTGCTTAGTTAACTCAGGAACCTGTGTGGAAGTACCTGCTTTCAATATACTTTGTATCCCTCATTTACTCAAGTGTTTCCTTTATTTTGGCAGTTACCTGTACATACATAATCCTGTGAGGAGGAGATATAAACTCAGCAGAAAAAGAAACGTCCTCTCTCTGTCAACTGTGTTTATTTTCAGCAAACTTAGCATGTAAATATTTGTATGAACATAACAAGATTCAACAACTGAGACATAAACTGAACAAGTTCCACAGATATGTGACTAACAGAAATGGAATAATGTGTCCCTGAACAAAGGGGGGGGTCAAAATCAAAAGTAACATTCAGTATCTGGTGTGGCCACCAGTTGCATTAAGTACTGCAGTGCATCTCCTCCTCATGGACTGCACCAGATTTGCCAGTTCTTGCTGTGAGATGTTACCCCACTCTTCCACCAAGGCACCTGCAAGTTCCCGGACATTTCGGGGGGAATGGCCCTAGCCCTGACCCTCAGATCCAACAGGTCCCAGACGTGTTCAATGGGATTGAGATCCGGACTCTTCGCTGGCCATGGCAGAACACTGACAGTCCTGTCTTGCAGGAAATAACGCACAGAACGAGCAGTATGGCTGGTGGCACTGTCATGCTGGAGGGTCATTTTAGGAAGAGCCTGCAGGAAGGGTACCACATGAGGGAGGAGGATGTCTTCCTGTAACGTACAGCATT
>NW_026601266.1:0-45000 GCF_029448725.1 Salvelinus fontinalis
TGTCTGTCTGGCAGCATGTGTCTAGGGGAGGCATGGCAGAGTCAGAGTGTTGGTGAGTATCAATGTGTGAGAGAGAGACCAGACCACTCATCACTGAGAGTGACTCTAAACCGAAACCTTGTCATCCCCACACCCCGTCAAAAACCCCTCCCAGCTAAACCTCTCCCAATCTCCTCAAGATGGGATTTGTCTAGATCAATTTCATAATTCATTTTTCATTTGGAAATGTAATTATATTATCTCTCACCATCCCTCCCATCCTCCCGTCATATCCCTGATAGTTACAGCCGTCACCTGCAGTAGCAGATTATCAGCCAAAATGAATTACCGGGTCACAGGTGAATTAAACGGTTGGCTGACTCCAATCATTCCCTGGGAAAAGTAGCTTAGCTTAAGTTCGTTTTTTAAGGAAGGAGAGTCTTGCAGAAAATCAGCTTTTCCTTTCTGCCTGATTCCCGCCTTTTCTGTGAGGTAATGGCTTCCTTTGAGAGAGACGGGATGGAAAGTGCTGATGCAGGTTAGCCGCGTGTGACGACGGCTATTTTCTGTGGTTAACCAAGCTCCTGATGAGCTTGCCTTGTGTGAGTGTGTGAGAACATGAGCATGCACGGGTGAGTGTGTGTACCTGCTTCTGTGTAGTGTGTGTGCCTGTTTGCATGCAATAGAGACACATTGCTTGAGGAACGGTGGTTTATGGAAGCACACAGACACAGTCTGCGAGGCGTATTTGAAAGACGTAAAGCAAACCGTCCATGAAGCGATGGCGGCCGTTTTCCCCCTTCCCCTTTAATAGAAACCTCACGTACGATATCTCCCACACGGACAACCACAGCCGAGTTTGTAGCTGGGTCATTTCACAAAATGACTCCCTTTTGCATCTCTTTGATATTTTATGTAGAAATTGTCCACCAATATTGCGTTTTAAAAGCCTGTTATATTAAATGAAGTATGCTTTAATTTACAGTAGACCACATGGAAAATTCAATACATTTTAAATTCTGCCTTGTCCCTAAATGTCCCTCTGTCCCTTTTAACCCACTTAACCCCAGCATTTTTCCAAGTCCTTGTAAACATGGCAGGTTTAATAGTGCAATAACTTTTGTATTTTCCAGTCCGTTCTCTTTTTTTTTATTTCATTTTTTTATTCCTTTCTTTCAAAGAAAGTGAGAGTAATAGACTAGGATAGTGGCGTCCTTGTAGCTTTGTTGTCGGGTTGATGTTAGTCTCTCTGCACCCTCTTTGACTTTTGGGAGGTTTTAACCCACTTAACTTGGGAGAAATTCTTGGGTTTTCACCATCATTGTAAAGCCCTAGTTATTTCATTGCTCTGACAAAGTCATTTCAAATTTGTCACGTGCGCCGAATACAACAGGTGTACACCTTTAGAGTGAAATGCTTACTTACAAGACCTTAACCAACAATGCAGTTACAAAAAAAATACCTCAAAAGAATAAGAAATAAAAGTAACAATTAATTAAAGAGAAGCAGTAAAATAGCAATAGCGAGGCTATATACAGATGGTACCGGTACAGAGTCAATGTGCGGGGGCACCACTTAGTCAAGGTAATTGAGGTAATATGTACACACAGGTAGAGTTATTAAAGTGACTATGCATAGATAATAATAGAGAGTAGCAGGAGCATAGAAGGGTGGCAATTCATGTGATTAGTGATTCATTTTCAGAAGTAAAAATTACTTCTCCCTCATTTTAAGGTCAACCCTTGTTACGTGAACTGAACTCTCATAATATGGTGAAAATATTCCTTTTAAAATATTTTTTTTCCAAAGAAACCTTGGGCATCTAATAGTCAAATCATAGTGTAAAGCAGGTGAGCTGGTTCTACTCTTGTTGGCTGTTTTGTGGTGGAAAACTGAGTGGACGAGCATAACACATCAACCCTGTTACCCATAGACAGGTTAAAACAGTTTTTAAACAATTTGTAAAGATTTGGTGGTTCGGGATCCCTTTTTTGACCTTGTGGAAGATGAGCCGTTGAGCAGGGCGTTGACCCTGGTTGTACCTGTGTGTTGCTCTAGATGGGAGTCTGTTAGATGACTGAATGTAATGTACATGTTGAGCGGCTTCACTGCATGTAGATTGTATGTTTTAATATTCAATAACAAATTGTAATAAAATAGTGTCTTTGGAAAGTGTTCAGACCCCTTGACTTTTTCCACATTTTGTTACGTTACAGCCTTTATTCTAAAATGTATGAAGTAAATAAAAATCTTCACAATACCCCATAATGACAAAGTGAAAACAGGTTTTTAGAATTTTTTGCAAATATATTAAAAACAAGAAACAGATTACTTATTTACATAAGTATTCAGACCCTTTGCTATGAGACTCTAAATTGAGCTCAGATGCATCCTGTTTCCATTGGTCATCCTTGAGATGTTTCTACACTTGATTGGAATCCACCTGTGGTCAATTCAATTGGTTGGACATGATTTGGAAAGGCACTAACCTGTCTATATAAGGTCCCACAGTTGACGGTGCATGTCAGAGCAAAATCGAAGCCATTAGGTCGAATGAATTGTCCGTAAAGTTCCGAGACAGGATTGTGTCGAGGCATAGATCTGGGGAAGGGCACCAAAACATTTCTGCAGCATTGAAGGTGGCCTCCATCATTCTTAATTGGAATAAGTTTGGAACCACCAAGATTCTTCCTAGAGCTGGCCGACCGGCCAAACTGACCAATTGGGGTAGAAGTTCCTTTGTCAGGTCGGTGAACAAGAACCCGATGGTCACTCTGACAGAGCTCTAGAGTTTCTGTGGAGATGGGAGAACCTTCCAGAATAACTATCATCTCTGTAGCACTCCAGCAATCAGGCCTTTATGGTAGAGTGGCCAGAAAGAAGCCACTCCCCAGTAAAAGGCACACGACAGCCCGCTTGGAGTTTGCCAAAAGGCACCAAAAGTCTCAGACCATGAGAAACAAGATTATCTTGACTGATGAAATCCAGATTGAACTCTTTGGCCTGAATGCCAAGGATCATGTCTGGACGAAACCTGGCCCCATCCCTACGGTGAAGCATGGTGGTGGCAGCATCATGCTGTTGGGATGTTTTTCAGAGGCAGGGACTGGGAGACTAGTCAGGATTGAGGGAAAGATGAACAGAGCAAAGTACAGAGAGATCCTTGATGAAATCCTGCTCCAGAGCGCTCATGACCTCAGACTGGGGTGAAGGTTCACCTTCCAGCAGAAAAATGACCCAAAGCACACAGCCAAGACAACACAGGAGTGGCTTCGGGACAAGTCTCTCAATGTCCTTGAGTGGCCCAGCCAGAGCCCGGACTTGAACTCGAACATCTCTGGAGAGACCTGAAAATAGCTGTGCAGCAACAATGGCCATCCAACATGATAGAGCTTGAGAGGATCGACAAAGAAGAATCGAAGAAACGCTTCAAGGTGTGCCAACCTTGAAGCGGCATACCCAAGAACACTTGAGGCTGTAATCGCTGCCAAAGGTTCTTCAACAAAGTATTGAGTAAAGGTTCTGAATACCGGTGTAAATGTTATATTTATTAGCAAACATTTCTATGTTTCGGCTATGAAAAGCCAACTGACATTTATTCCTGAGGTGCTGACCTGTTGCACCCTCGACAACCACTGTGATTATTATTATTTGACCCTGCTGGTCATCTATGAACATTTGAACATCTTAGCCATGTTCTGTTATAATCTCCACCCGGCACAGCCAGAAGAGGACTGGCCACCCCTCATAGCCTGGTTCCTCTCTAGGTTTCTTCCTAGGTTCTGGCCTTCCTAGGGAGTTTTTCCTAGCCACCGTGCTTCTACACCTGCATTGCTTGTTGATTGGGGTTTTAGGCTGGGTTTCTGTACACCACTTTGTGACATCAGCTGATGTACGAAGGGCTTAATAAATACATAAAAAAAAAAAAACTGTTTTTGCTTTGCTTATGGGGTATTGTCTGTAGATTGATGAAGAAAAAAACAAAACTCAGCAAGAAAATAAACGTCCTCTCACTGTCAACTGCGTTTATTTTCAGCAAACTTAACATATGTAAATATTTGTATGAACATAACAAGATTCAACAACTGAGACAAACTGAACAAGTTCCACAGACATGTGACTAACAGAAATTGAATAATGTGTCCCTGGACAAAGGTGGGGGGTCAAAAATCAAAGTAACAGTCAGTATCTGGTGTGGCCACCAGCTGCATTAAGTACTGCAGTGCATCTCCACGTGGACTGCACCAGATTTGCCAGTTCTTGCTTTGAGATGTTACCCAACTCTTCCACCAAGGCACCTGCAAGTTCCCAGACATTCCTGGGGGGAGTGGCCCTAGCCCTCACCCTCCGATCCACCAGGTCACAGACGTGCTCAATGGGATTGAGACCCGGGCTCTTCGCTGGCTATGGCATATCCCTGACATTCCTGTCTTGCAGGAAATCACTCACAGAACGAGCAGTATGGCTGGTGGCATTGTCATGCTGGAGAGTCATGTCAGGATGAGCCTGCAGGAAGGGTACCACATGAGGGAGGAGGATGTCTTCCCTGTAACGCAGAGCTGAGATTGCCTGCAATGACAACAAGATCAGTCCGATGATGCTGTGACACACCGCCCCAGACCATGACGTACCCTCCACCTCCAAATCGATCCCGCTCCAGAGTACAGGCCTCTGTGTAACGCTCATTTCTTCGACGATAAACGTGAATCCGACCATCACCCCTGGTGAGACAAAACTGTGCCTCGTCAGTGAAGAGCACTTATGGCCAGTCCCGTCTGGTCCAGCAATGGTGGGTTTGTGCCCAAAGGTGACGTTGTCCAGCCTCTCGTGGATGTTACGCACGCCTCTGAGAAGAGGGAACGCAACTCCCTGCTATAACTCAACTCTCTGAAGTGCAAGAGGTATGGACTGTAGGTGCGAGCAAGGATGACACAAAAGCAGATTTTACCGTTTACTTGGATTTATTTTCTTACACGGTAATATGGGGAAAAGGGGCTGGACGGAACCAAAGCAAAGAAAGTAAATATCAAAGTTCCCCCTCTCCTATCTAACCTGCCTACCCACTTAACTTACCTAACTTAGCACCGTCTGGTGCCCTAACCAAAATACAGGGGGTGGTCCGCCCAGGTCTTACCTAGTGTGCCTAGACAGTAAATATACTACGGGTATATGTATGCCCTCGGGCCTCTTGCCTAAGCACTCCCAAAGTGCCTTCTCCTTCCCCCCTGGGAACAAATGAAACAGAGTAATTATTAATGATTTCACAAACACTCACAAACACAGGACATAGAACAACTGCTACCAACAACAACAGTACATACCACACTTTCTGATACACAACCAACTCTATATCACAATCTAATTTTTCTCTCTCAATCTCCAAATCTCTACTCCAAATCTCAAATCTCTACTCCAAATCTCATCTCTCTCCTGGGCAGAACACTGGCTTTTATCTTCAGGTGGCAATGGTGATTAGAGTCAGCTGCTTCTTGACGAGGGGGCGGGGTCAGCTCCAATCACCAATTAGCCTGGTGTTGACCAATCAGCTGGTTGGGGAGTACTTCAGGAAGCCATCTCCTGAAACACACACACTAAAATACAAAACAGAACACAGAAACTGGGGAACGTAACAGTGGACAGTCTGAGCACTGATGGAGGGATTGTGCGTTCCTAGTGTAACTCGGGCAGTTGTTGTTGCCATCCTGTACCTGTCCCGCAGGTGTGATGTTAAGATGTACCGATCCTGTGCAGGTGTTGTTACACGTGGTCTGCCACTGTGAGGACGATCAGCTGTCCGTCCTATATCCCTGTAGCGCTGTCTTAGACGTCTCACAGTACGGACATTGCAATGTATTGCCCTGGCCACATCTGCAGACCTCATGCCTCCTTGCAGCATGCCTAAGGCACATCCACGTTCATGCAGATGAGCAGGGACCCGGGGCATATTTCTTTTGGGTGTTTTTCAGAGTCAGTAGAAAGGCCTCATTAGTGTCCTAAGTTTTCATAACTGTGACCTTAATTGCCTACCGTCCGTAAGCTGTTAGTGTCTTAACGACCGTTCCACAGGTGCATGTTCATTAATTGTTTATGGTTCATCAAGCATGGGAAACAGTGTTTAAACCCTTTACAATGAAGATCTGTGAAAGTATTTGGATTTTTGCAAATTATCATTGAAAGACAGGGTTCTGAAAAAGGGACATTTCTTTTTTTGCTGAGTTTATTTAATCAAGTTTAGAATAAGTCTGTAATGTAAAAAAAAAAAAATCAAGGGGTCTGAATATTTCCGAATGCACTGTATGTATGTATGTTATTTTTTGCATTCAATTGTCCCTCCCTGTTACACACAAGCCACTTCCATTCCCCCTGTCAGAAGGGGATTTATGGCTGATTTTAAGATGAAATCTTCAACCCTGTTACTTTATCTGGCACTTACCGTAGTCATTTTTTTGTTTAGCCTTTTGAGATGGGAAAACATGTTTTTTATTAAACTGAACATGTGCTCTTCATGACAGAATGTTTAAATTAGGTGAAATAATAAATTACATTTCGTGGGAGGACCCAGCTAAGTTTAACTACAAGCGAATGGAGGGTTTAATGGCGGAATAATTTTTCTCTTTTCTAGCCCATTCTCTCATTTATCTCTTCCCTTTTCTTCCTTTCTTTTAAAGAGTGATTTGAGAACGATAGAGTAGGGGAGTGGCGTCCTTGTAGTTTTGTTGTCGGTTGATATTTGAGCAGATTGAATTATGAGTTAATCAGAAATCTGCTGACATCATTTCCTCCTGGCGGGGTCTCTGGGGGATGGAAGGCCATTCAACATCTCAAAGCGTCATTTTCCCCTCAGGAAGTACAAGTGTATTTGTTTTGATCTTATCTTTGCATTTTTGAAGAGCTCTCTACTAATGCATTATTCATGAGACGACGACGACGACAACAACAAAAAGGTTCCATTTTCTGGAAATGTATTCATGTTTTATCTCCGTACCCACCAAGGACGAATTCTACTTCCACATAAGTAGCATATTTAGTTCAAAAAGAGCCTCTTGTTGGCGTTGTTAACATTGACTGGCAAATACGCCGTTTAGGCAACCGATCCGAGACAACAGAGCTAACAACAATAGCTAGCGGCTATGCGTCCTACCCGCTCTCCCCTGTATTCTCCTGTTTAGAAAGTCAAGGTAGAGCGCGATGTCTCCATTTGCCATGCTGCACAGAGTACCATTACAATACCCCATGGGAACATAACAGAATGGATGTGTTAGGAAGTAAAACTCCCACACAATGAGAGTGTGTTGCTGGAGACATTTCGCTTGGTTACTGTTTGCCTACAGCCTAGTTGGGTGAGCACACACAGGCACACAGATACAGAGGCCTCAGAATTGGCCTGCCTGTCTAATTGTTTCATTTTCACTGATTTGTCTTTTGACCAATCGGATCAGCTCTTTAAAAAATCTGATTTGAAGTAGATCTGATGTGATTGCTCAAAAGACCAATTAGTGAAGAAAAATATCAGAATTGTACTGCCTGTGTAAACGCACCTAGACACTCTCTCACACACACACACACACACACACACACACACACACACAAACACACACACACACACACACACACACACACACTTGTGTTAAACCCCTAGAGAGCAGCTGTGTGTTCTGATGTGATGGCCTGCAGTCTGATGTACTAAAGGCTGCCCTCACAGTGACCACAGTAATGATGCTATTAATTGCTATCTCTGAGCTACTCTGCACACACATACACACACCGCTCTCAAGGCCAATCCGCAGTTACTGGTATGAGTGTGAATCAGAAGCGCTGTGGGGATACCCACTCTCAACACACACTGTCTCACACACACACACTGTTAAAATCCCCGTAACACACACTCAGTCAGATCATAGGCATCGCTTCAAACACACACATTGCTCAAATACCCCCTCCCCGGGCCCCACCTGTACACACCCACACATACTGCCCCTAACGTCCCACCTGCACACACCCACACATACTGCCCCTAACGTCCCACCTGCACACACACACGCATACTGCCCCTAACGTCCCACCTGCACACACACACACATACTGCCCCTAACGTCCCACCTGCACACACACACACATACTGCCCCTAACGTCCCACCTGCACACACACACACATACTGCCCCTAACGTCCCACCTGCACACACACACACATACTGCCCCTAACGTCCCACCTGCACACACACACACATACTGCCCCTAACGTCCCACCTGCACACACACACACATACTGCCCCTAACGTCCCACCTGCACACACACACACATACTGCCCCTAACGTCCCACCTGCACACACACACACATACTGCCCCTAACGTCCCACCTGCACACACACATACTGCCCCTAACGTCCCACCTGCACACACACACACATACTGCCCCTAACGTCCCACCTGCACACACACACACATACTGCCCCTAACGTCCCACCTGCACACACACACACATACTGCCCCTAACGTCCCACCTGCACACACACACACATACTGCCCCTAACGTCCCACCTGCACACACACACACATACTGCCCCTAACGTCCCACCTGCACACACACACACATACTGCCCCTAACGTCCCACCTGCACACACACACACATACTGCCCCTAACGTCCCACCTGCACACACACACACATACTGCCCCTAACGTCCCACCTGCACACACACACGCATACTGCCCCTAACGTCCCACCTGCACACAATGGAGAGTTAACAACCTGTATATTTTCTTGTTTGAGCCCTGGGCCTGAAACTACGGGTTGTCCAATAGCTAGGTACAGTAATAGGTCAATCAATGTTCCTGCTACAGCAGCAAAATAATCCTGCAGCAACAGGAAATGTGGATTATAATTAATGGAGATTTTTGGAAGGGGTTGATCGATGTTTTGTTAGGGAAAATAATCACGTCTGAAGCCTTTTTTAAACATCAAATACACATACACTCCTGCGACAGGGTGATCAAATTAAGATCCATCTGTAGATCCTCTTCAACATCGTATAGTGCTTCAACTGTGTGTGTGTGTGTGTGCAGGTTTGTGTTCATCACTCGAGGCCTATGTTTGTGAGTTGATCCGATCATCTCAGACTGCGGTGAATCAGGCTATGGTTTCAGTTATGTGAAAGACCATTCTACACCGTCACTCATGTAGCCATGGGTTTCCACTTCAGCGACTGTGGTGAAAAAGCTTTCCAGAATAGAGCTTCTGCATCAGCTTAAACTATATTTGACTGGCCAGTTTAGCCGTGTGAGAGGAAGGCTTCTCTGTGAGAGGAAGATGTCTACGCAATGTGCTCAAACTGATAATGAACTGGAGAGTATCACTTCTCATGACGTCTCCTCTCGATAGAACACACACACACACACACACACACACACACACACACACACACACACACACACACACACACACACAGTACTAGAGAAAAGGGAAGTTTTGCAACCACTGAGAAGGCTGGAGACTTAAACAGTCTGATAAGGGCTCTTCTCACTGTCTCTCACCATTGACATCTGGGGCTGTGTACTGTAACACTTATGAAACTAAAGTGTGCCATGCGCTGATAGTGACAGAGAAGACGGTATTCAGCTGCACTTGTTTCAGTACTGGTGAAGTGTACAGTAGAATAGAGGATGTAGTATGGGAGTCCGAGTATGGGAGTTGGTGCTTTGGAATTGAATGGGGGAGTCAATGCATTGGAATTGAATGAAGGTCCATGTAGTGAAGTCTACGGACCTGTGTTAGCTGGGAGGCTTTACTGACTGTGAGGGGAAAAATGGGCCTTTGCTTTTATCACCTCCTCTACAGTGGGATTAGCCATTAAACTTTATGGACTAGACCAGCCAGGGGGACGTCTGGAGGTGCTTTCGCCCCCACACAGAGCACCTAAGGCGGGCTGCGGTTACCAAGAGCTCAGCCTGTTTCTCACGTTTCAACCCCCTGGAGCTCTACTAGTAAGACAGGAATTGATTTGGACTGAAGTACGGTCTACTGGCAACTCTACTGTGCTTCCAGCTCACCTGAAAGGTGTAAGGGATTCTGAAGGGAATCTGGGATACGCACAGTCTGCATGGTGTGACTCTGTAAGTTGCACAAGTTAGCCTGCGACCCTACATGTTTGTCTGAGAGGTCAAGACAGCAGCCACATGACTATGGCCCGTGCTTACTGCCCTTGTTTCCATGGCAGAAGAAGGACTGAGGTAAGAGAAGGTTGGAGGGAGGGATGGGTGACAGCATGGGAGGATAGGTGTCTTGGTTCAGGGCATGTGTGGACAGGCTGTGGAATGTGTGTGTATGTGTGTGTCTATTGCTGTGTGCGTACTGTACATGCATGAACACAGTTGTAATCTGTCTGGACAGATCTCTTCTGGTCCTACAGCTCAACTGACTTATTGTGAAAATGTAGCCTGTAGCTCAGTTCCACTTGCTACAACAGTCCTGCACAGAGAAGAATCATTGTGTAGTATTGACCTCGGTGTGCTTCAGCAGCTAGCCTCTCTTTCTCCTATACCTCCAGCACTATGGATCTACTCCCTAACTGCCATTGAAGGGATCCTAAAAAAGGAGCGTCATTAATCACAATATACGCCGGTTGGTTATTTATTTTCCGCGGTGTACCTAGAGGTAACTTTCTTTCGCTCTCTGTCTGTCTGGTCTGTCTGTCTGTCTGTCTGTGTCTCTGTTCCTGGCACACTGTAGACTGATGTCCTTTTCTGACTCCTTCAGGAACTGGAGCCTCGGAGCGAAAGCATATTCCACCTGGTGCCAAGATTCTCCATTGTGTTGTGTTTGGTTAAGGCAGATGATATGAGTCTCTTGTGCATTGAGGAAAGTGACGGACCCATAGAAAATCATAGGATATCTGCTTCTCTCTGTCATTGATTGTTAGTTAATTTAACATGATGCTTTTGCCTTTTTAGATGTTTTTCTGTACACTCGGCTCCTAAACACAAGCTGTCAGGTAATCAACACCCAGAATGCATTGGTAATAACACAACATCATGACATTTGATTGGTTAATGTTTAATGCATTGCTGTAATAGACACAGAATGGGGATAATATATGGGTATGTGGTCATAGTGGCTTTTCTGGCTTTAAAGATGGGTTTCTGAAGATGGCTGTGGTCTTAGCATGAGCTTTAAAGATATGTTTCTGAAAATGTCTGTGGTCTAAGCATGGGCTTTAAAGATATGTTTCTGAAGATGGCTGTGGTCTTAGCATGGGCTTTAAAGATATGTTTCTGAAGATGGCTGTGGTCTTAGCATGGGCTTTAAAGATATGTTTCTGAAGATGGCTGTGGTCTTAGCATGGGCTTTAAAGATATGTTTCTGAAGATGGCTGTGGTCTTAGCATGGGCTTTAAAGATATGTTTCTGAAGATGGCTGTGGTCTTAGCATGGGCTTTAAGGATATGTTTCTGAAGATAGCTGTGGTCTAAGCATGGGCTTTAAAGATATGTTTCTGAAGATGGCTGTGGTCTTAGCATGGGCTTTAAAGATATGTTTCTGAAGATGGCTGTGGTCTTAGCATGGGCTTTAAGGATATGTTTCTGAAGATGGCTGTCGTCTTAGCATGGGCTTTAAAGATATGTTTCTGAAGATGGCTGTGGTCTAAGCATGGGCTTTAAAGATATGTTTCTGAAGATGGCTGTGGTCTTAGCATGGGCTTTAAAGATATGTTTCTGAAGATGGCTGTGGTCTTAGCATGGGCTTTAAAGATATGTTTCTGAAGATGGCTGTGGTCTAAGCATGGGCTTTAAATATATGTTTCTGAAGATGGCTGTGGTCTAAGCATGGGCTTTAAAGATATGTTTCTGAAGATGGCTGTGGTCTTAGCATGGGCTTTAAAGATATGTTTCTGAAGATGGCTGTGGACTAAGCATGGGCTTTAAAGATATGTTTCTGAAGATGGCTGTGGACTAAGCATGGGCAATTTCCCCACAAACATACGTTTAATTCTGACAAACATACAATTTAAGCTTTTCACTCAATCACTTGAGCGTTAGTTGATGGGATACAGTTGAAGTCGGAAGTTTACGTATACCTTAGCCAAATACATTTAAACTCAGTTTTTCACAATTCCTGACATTTAATCCTAGTAAAGATTCCCTGTCTTAGGTCAGTTAGGATGACCACTTTATTTTAAGAATGTGAAATGTCAGAATAATAGTAGAGAGAATGATTTATTTCAGCTTTTATTTCTTTCATCACATTCCCAGTGGATCAGAAGTTTACATACACTCAATTAGTATTTGGTAGCATTGCCTTTTAAATTGTTTAACTTGGGTCAAACATTTCAGGTAGCCTTCCACAAGCTTCCCACAATAAGTTGGGTGAATTTTGGCCCATTACTCCTGAAAGAGCTGGTGTAACTAAGTCAGCTTTGTAGGCCTCCTTGCTCGCACACTCTTTTTCAGTTCTGCCCACAAATTTTCTATAATATTGAGGTCAGGGCTTTGTGATGGCCACTCCAATAGCTTGACTTTGTTGTCCTTAAGCCATTTTGCACAACTTTGGAAGAATGCTTGGGGTCATTGTTCATTTGGAAGACCCATTTGCGACCAAGCTTTAACTTCCTGACTGATGTCTTGAGATGTTGCTTCAATATATCCACATCATTTTCCTTCCTCATCTTCACAAGATCCTTTGCTGTTGTTCTGGGATTGATTTGCAATTTATCGCACAAGTATATTCATCTCCAGGAGACAGAACGCGTCTCATTCCTGAGCAGTATGACGGCTGCGTGGTCCCATGGTGTTTATACCTGTGTACTATTGTTTGTACAGATGAACGTGGTACCTTCAGGCGTTTGGAAATTGCTCCCAAAGATGAACCAGACTTGTGGAGGTTATCATTTCTTTTCTGAGGTCTTAGCTGATTTCTTTTGATTTTCCCATGATGTCAATCAAAGAGGCACTGAGTTTGAAGGTAGTCCTTGAAATACATCCACAGGTACATCTCCAATTGACTCAAATGATGTCAATTAGCCTATCAGAAGCTTCTAAAGGAAAAATGACTTGTGTCATTCACAAAGTAGATGTCCTAACTGACTTGCCAAAACTATAGTTTGTTAACAAGTAATTTGTGGAGTGGTTGAAAAACGAGTTTTAATGACTCCAACCTACGTGTATGTAAACTTCCGACTTCAACTGTATTTGCATCTCTCTCTTTGACTGTTGTCTTTCATGGTTGCTGTCACTGCCACGGTAACTCACGTCTCCAGTTACTTTGTGATTGGCAGAGTTTTGATTAGCTAGCATTTTGAAAGGAGACTGTTTTCTTTTTAATTTGAAGGAATTCTTCTTTAATCGTTTGAAGGCAGACTGCTCAGTGGGAGTCTGGGAGTAAAGCTAGTCGACACTATTATTAGCAGCCTGTTTATCACATGTAACGGCCAATAACTGTTATATTCAATATGAAAGGCTTCATTCTTTCTCTTTTTCTAAATCAGACACAATATGAATTGAAAGATCAACTGTATTTGTACGTGATGGCAGACTCAATGGAGTTATTATAACTTGTATTCCAAGTTGCATCTGCGGCCCTTGATAGGCTTCAGAATTGGGTTTTCATAACCGATACAAATATGAATTGAAAAATGGATAGGCAAGTATGTGGTAAAAAGAAAATAATACCTGATCATGTGGTCAGAACTCCTGGTCAGTAAACCGCCTGACACTGCAGAAACAGACGCAGTACGCTACGGAGAATGAAGACTGTTGATGCTATGATGTCCTTCACGCTCCGCTGTAGCCCTGTAACCGTGGCGATGGGGGCGGTAGAGGGGCTGGGTAGGGGGAGCTTAGTCTGATGGCTGACCTGTTATTTGGGATCACAAGGGAAGGGAGGAGGACGAGCCGTGCTAAGAGGGAGGGAAACGATGGGCTCGCTCAAGCATGACACCCCTCCTCCAGGGGGGGGGGTGTGTGTGTGTGTGTGTGTGTGTGTGTGTGTGTGTGTGTACAGGAGAAAAAAACATTGTGCAAACAGTACCACTTTATGTACGGTATGAAGGTGTTTAGGTGTGAGCAAGTGTGTGTGTGTTTTTTAATCCCAGTGATTCCAGCTGATATTCAACACAGTCCATTGAGTTCCTTTAAAAGGCTCTATAAACCCGGTGAGATCAGTATACAGTCCATTGAGTTCCTTTAAAAGGCTCTATAAACCCGGTGAGATCAGTATACAGTCCATTGAGTTCCTTTAAAAGGCTCTATAAACCCGGTGAGATCAGTATACAGTCCATTGAGTTCCTTTAAAAGGCTCTATAAACCCGGTGAGATCAGTATACAGTCCATTGAGTTCCTTTAAAAGGCTCTATAAACCCGGTGAGATCAGTATACAGTCCATTGAGTTCCTTTAAAAGGCTCTATAAACCCGGTGAGATCAGTATACAGTCCATTGAGTTCCTTTAAAAGGCTCTATAAACCCGGTGAGATCAGTATACAGTCCATTGAGTTCCTTTAAAAGGCTCTATAAACCCGGTGAGATCAGTATACAGTCCATTGAGTTCCTTTAAAAGGCTCTATAAACCCGGTGAGATCAGTATACAGTCCATTGAGTTCCTTTAAAAGGCTCTATAAACCCGGTGAGATCAGTATACAGTCCATACAAGTTGATGGTAGTGGAAGAGTTTCTCTTTTCCTGGTTTCAGGGTGACCTTTCTATGACTCAGTATTGGAGCTGTCTATTTTAAAAGCTGCTCTAGTTGACTCATGTGGCCAGCATAGGGGTGTGTTTGTGTGTGTTGTCTGGCTATGGTATGTGTACCCGTGAGTGTTGATAAGCTGTGTGTGTGTGTGTTTTTTTTCCTGCTGGTATTACTGTCTCCCATGGTAACATGGCACATTAAACCTGTTTAATTCACACCAGGCCTGAGCTCAGATCAGTCAACAGACTCAAGCTCGCTGTCCTTGAGCTCAATGTGGGTGTATGTTGTTGCAGAACATGTGTCTGTTGGGGCGTTTGTGAGTCTCTCTCTAGGTTTCTTTCCATCTGTCTGCAGTGTAATTGTGTCTGCCTGTCTGTGACTGAGTGTGTCTGTGCACTTCAGCTCTGTCTGCCTGTGATGTTGGGTGTGTCTGTGTAGCTCTGTCTGCCTGTGATGTTGGGTGTGTCTGTGCAGCTCTGTCTGCCTGTGATGTTGGGTGTGTCTGTGCAGCTCTGTTTGCCTGTGATGTTGGGTGTGTCTGTGTAGCTCTGTCTGATGTTGGGTGTGTCTGTGCAGCTCTGTCTGCCTGTGATGTTGGTTGTGTCTGTGTAGCTCTGTCTGATGTTGGATGTGTCTGTGTAGCTCTGTCTGCCTGTGATGTTGGTTGTGTCTGTGCAGCTCTGTCTGATGTTGGTTGTGTCTGTGCAGCTCTGTCTGATGTTGGGTGTGTCTGTGTAGCTCTGTCTGCCTGTGATGTTAGTTGTGTCTGTGCAGCTCTGTCTGATGTTGGGTGTGTCTGTGTAGCCCTGTCTGATGTTGGGTGGGTCTGTGCAGCTCTGTCTGATGTTGGGTGGGTCTGTGCAGCTCTGTCTGATGTTGGGTGGGTCTGTGCAGCTCTGTCTGATGTTGGGTGGGTCTGTGCAGCTCTGTCTGATGTTGGATGGGTCTGTGCAGCTCTGTCTGATGTTGGGTGGGTCTGTGCAGCTCTGTCTGATGTTGGGTGGGTCTGTGCAGCTCTGTCTGATGTTGGGTGGGTCTGTGCAGCTCTGTCTGATGTTGGGTGGGTCTGTGCAGCTCTGTCTGATGTTGGGTGGGTCTGTGCAGCTCTGTCTGATGTTGGGTGGGTCTGTGCAGCTCTGTCTGATGTTGGGTGGGTCTGTGCAGCTCTGTCTGATGTTGGGTGGGTCTGTGCAGCTCTGTCTGATGTTGGGTGGGTCTGTGCAGCTCTGTCTGATGTTGGGTGGGTCTGTGCAGCTCTGTCTGATGTTGGGTGGGTCTGTGCAGCTCTGTCTGATGTTGGTTGTGTCTGTGCAGCTCTGTCTGATGTTGGGTGGGTCTGTGCAGCTCTGTCTGATGTTGGGTGGGTCTGTGCAGCTCTGTCTGCCTGTGATGTTGGGTGGGTCTGTGCAGCTCTGTCTGCCTGTGATGTTGGGTGTGTCTGTGCAGCTCTGTCTGATGTTGGGTGTGTCTGTGTAGCTCTGTCTGCCTGTGATGTTGGTTGTGTCTGTGCAGCTCTGTCTGATGTTGGTTGTGTCTGTGCAGCTCTGTCTGATGTTGGGTGTGTCTGTGCAGCTCTGTCTGATGTTGGGTGGGTCTGTGCAGCTCTGTCTGATGTTGGGTGGGTCTGTGTAGCTCTGTCTGCCTGTGATGTTGGGTGGGTCTGTGCAGCTCTGTCTGCCTGTGATGTTGGGTGGGTCTGTGCAGCTCTGTCTGCCTGTGATGTTGGGTGTGTCTGTGCAGCTCTGTCTGATGTTGGGTGTGTCTGTGTAGCTCTGTCTGCCTGTGATGTTGGGTGGGTCTGTGCAGCTCTGTCTGATGTTGGGTGGGTCTGTGCAGCTCTGTCTGCCTGTGATGTTGGGTGTGTCTGTGCAGCTCTGTCTGATGTTGGGTGGGTATGTGCAGCTCTGTCTGATGTTGGGTGGGTCTGTGCAGCTCTGTCTGATGTTTGGTGGGTCTGTGCAGCTCTGTCTGATGTTGGGTGGGTCTGTGCAGCTCTGTCTGTTGGTTGTGTCTGTGCAGCTCTGTCTGATGTTGGGTGTGTCTGTGCAGCTCTGTCTGCCTGTGATGTTGGTTGTGTCTGTGCAGCTCTGTCTGTTGGTTGTGTCTGTGCAGCTCTGTCTGATGTTGGGTGTGTCTGTGTAGCTCTGTCTGCCTGTGATGTTGGGTGTGTCTGTGCAGCTCTGTCTGATGTTGGGTGGGTCTGTGCAGCTCTGTCTGATGTTGGGTGGGTCTGTGTAGCTCTGTCTGCCTGTGATGTTGGGTGGGTCTGTGCAGCTCTGTCTGCCTGTGATGTTGGGTGTGTCTGTGCAGCTCTGTCTGATGTTGGGTGTGTCTGTGTAGCTCTGTCTGCCTGTGATGTTGGGTGGGTCTGTGCAGCTCTGTCTGATGTTGGGTGGGTCTGTGCAGCTCTGTCTGCCTGTGATGTTGGGTGTGTCTGTGCAGCTCTGTCTGATGTTGGGTGTGTCTGTGCAGCTCTGTCTGATGTTGGGTGGGTCTGTGCAGCTCTGTCTGATGTTGGGTGGGTCTGTGCAGCTCTGTCTGATGTTGGGTGGGTCTGTGCAGCTCTGTCTGTTGGTTGTGTCTGTGCAGCTCTGTCTGTTGGTTGTGTCTGTGCAGCTCTGTCTGTTGGTTGTGTCTGTGCAGCTCTGTCTGATGTTGGGTGTGTCTGTGCAGCTCTGTCTGATGTTGGGTGTGTCTGTGCAGCTCTGTCTGATGTTGGGTGGGTCTGTGCAGCTCTGTCTGATGTTGGGTGGGTCTGTGCAGCTCTGTCTGATGTTGGGTGTGTCTGTGCAGCTCTGTCTGATGTTGGGTGGGTCTGTGCAGCTCTCTGTTGGTTGTGTCTGTGCAGCTCTGTCTGTTGGTTGTGTCTGTGCAGCTCTGTCTGATGTTGGGTGTGTCTGTGTAGCTCTGTCTGCCTGTGATGTTGGGTGTGTCTGTGCAGCTCTGTCTGATGTTGGGTGGGTCTGTGCAGCTCTGTCTGATGTTGGGTGTGTCTGTGTAGCTCTGTCTGCCTGTGATGTTGGGTGGGTCTGTGCAGCTCTGTCTGATGTTGGGTGTGTCTGTGTAGCTCTGTCTGCCTGTGATGTTGGGTGGGTCTGTGCAGCTCTGTCTGATGTTGGGTGGGTCTGTGCAGCTCTGTCTGATGTTGGGTGGGTCTGTGCAGCTCTGTCTGATGTTGGGTGGGTCTGTGCAGCTCTGTCTGATGTTGGGTGGGTCTGTGCAGCTCTGTCTGATGTTGGGTGGGTCTGTGCAGCTCTGTCTGATGTTGGGTGGGTCTGTGCAGCTCTGTCTGATGTTGGGTGGGTCTGTGCAGCTCTGTCTGATGTTGGGTGGGTCTGTGCAGCTCTGTCTGATGTTGGGTGGGTCTGTGCAGCTCTGTCTGATGTTGGGTGGGTCTGTGCAGCTCTGTCTGATGTTGGGTGGGTCTGTGCAGCTCTGTCTGATGTTGGGTGCGCTTGTGAAAGTGTTTTTTTTGTGTGTTTTCTGGGTGAGTCTTGCATTAGTCATAAGTGATGTCAACAGAAGCTTTGTGTCATTCGTATGGATGTTTCAGAACGTGAATGTGAGAGCTTGTGCCTTTACACCACTCTTGGCTATACCCCTTGCCGTGTTACCAGGGTCTCGTGTTAATTCCAGCAGCCCCAATACATGATTCCCCCTTCAGCTCTCTGAGTCATGAGCTGTCAATGAGAGGTGTGATTTGAGCCTCTCTCTCTCTCGCTCTCTCCTCTCTCCTCTCTCTCTCTCTCTCTCTCTCTCGCTCTCTCGACGTCTTCAGCGCCCGGGGAACAGTGGGTTAACTGCCTTGCTCAGGGCCCGGGGAACAGTGGGTTAACTGCCTTGCTCAGGGCCCGGGGAACAGTGGGTTAACTGCCTTGCTCAGGGCCCGGGGAACAGTGGGTTAACTGCCTTGCTCAGGGCCCGTGGAACAGTGGGTTAACTGCCTTGCTCATGGCGGGCGACAGAGTTTTTACCTTGTTATGTGAAACATATGTTTACATTGCCAAAGCAAGGCTATGTGGACTGAGTCTGTACATAGTCAAAGATTTCCTTCATTTTGGGTCAGTCACAGTGATCAGGTATTCTGCCACTGTTTACTCTCTGTTTAGGGCCAACTAGCATTCTAATTTTCTCTGTTTTTTGGTGAATTCTTTCCAATGTGTCAAGTAATTATCTTTTTGTTTTCTCATGATTTGGTAGATTTCCACACTACTTCCCTTCCATCTATAGTATTTCTTAATATTATTCAGCTCCTTTGGCGTTGTCTCATGATTGAGCAAAGCTCTGTTCAAGTAGAGTGTGATTTTGCTGTGATCTGATAGGGGTGTCAGTGGACTGACTGTGAACGCTCTCTCTTTCCCCTCTCTCTCTTTCCCCTCTCTCTCTCCTCTCTTTCTCCTCTCTTTCCTTTGCCCTCTCTCTGTCTCGCCCTCTCTCGCTCTATTTCCCCGCTCTCTCTCTCTCTCGTTCCCCCCTCTCTCTCTCTCTCTCTCTCTCTCTCGTTCCCCTCTCTCTTTCTCTCTCTCTTTCTCTCTCTCGTTCTCTCTCTCGTTCTCTCTCTCGTTCTCTCTCGTTCTCTCTCTCTCTCTCTCTCTCTCTCTCTCTCTCTCTCTCTCTCTCTCTCTCACACTATGTTTTGCTTTCTTCCTCTCTCACTTGCCTCTCTCTCTCGCTCTCTCTTCCTCTTCCTCCTCCCCCTCTCCCTCCCTCCTTCCTTCTCGCTGGTCGCTCCAGCCGCCAAGCAGCAGCCCACAGCAGCAGCGGTTGCGGCAGTCGCTCTCTTTCCTTTCAGTCTGTCCTCAGACAGTTTTCGCTGCCGCTGTGTGAGTGTGTGTGTGCTGCTCGTGAGTGAGTGTGTGTGTACCTGCTGGTATGCACCAGAGGGGAGCGGGGAAAGGGGCGCGGATATAAGGTTACGCGGACTACAGGAGACTGTGTATACGGAGGATATGAAGGGAGAATACTCCGGAGAACAGTGAGTAGAGGGACTACTCAACCCTCTCTGTAGCCCAGTTCTGTCTCTGTCTGGGGAAGACTGGCCACGATACTGGGGGAATGTAAGTGGCTTCCTCCTCTTAGCTTTACTGTGTGTGTGTGTGTGTGGTCAGAAGCATGTCAGAGAGTTAGTATAGTTTTTGATTACATTTGTGCCTGCTTGATGGTGTGTGTGTAGCCTTTGTGCAGTTTACAATACATGTGTTGTATGATTATGACTAATCCCTGCAGTAATGGAGAGCACCAGAGGACAACTATCCACCCACAACACACATACATCTGTATACCAAATGCATACAGGACCCACACACACAGTTATTCTCCCATTTGGTAATGCTCTGTATAGGAGGTGCAATAGAACTGGGGTATTGGAGGAAGACCATTTAGCCCAGCTGTAATAGAGGGGAAGCGCTGGCCTTCAGCACTCAGAACACTGCTTTGACCTGCCCATGTTTATGTTGCATTGTGTGCTAGACAAACTGTTTGCAATGCTACTTTCTGTTGACGAAGGAGTGGCTGTGATCTGTGGGTGTGATCTGTGGGTGTGATCTGTGGGTGTGATCTGTGGGCGTGATCTGTGGGTGTGACTGTGTGTGATGTGTGTGTTTGCTGCTGGGGGGGCAGAGTGTGTGATGTGTGTGTTTGCTGCTGGGGGGGCAGAGTGTGTGATGTGTGTGTTTGCTGCTGGGGGGGCAGAGTGTGTGATGTGTGTGTTTGCTGCTGGGGGGGCAGAGTGTGTGATGTGTGTGTTTGCTGCTGGGGGGCAGAGTGTGTGATGTGTGTGTTTGCTGCTGGGGGGGGCAGAGTGTGTGATGCAGTTTTTATAGAAGTGGGGGGTTGTTTTGCGAGTGTGTTGGTCTATTCTTTTTAGGAGAGTGTGTGCGCGTGCACGTGCTTGTGTGTGTTAGCAAGATTGGTGTGTGATGGGTGAGCTGCCGTGTTCCTTTTTAAAAGACAACAAAGGAGAGCATAGATCTAAAGTTTCTTTCTGCCCCTGAACATGAGTGGGGCAAAGAGTGAGGAGAGAAAGGGAGAGGAGAGATGTCGAGAGAAAGGGAGAGGAGAGATGTCGAGAGAAAGGGAGAGGAGAGATGTCGAGAGAAAGGGAGAGGAGAGATGTCGAGAGAAAGGGAGAGGAGAGATGTCGAGAGAAAGGGAGAGGAGAGATGTCGAGAGAAAGGGAGAGGAGAGATGTCGAGAGAAAGGGAGAGGAGAGATGTCGAGAGAAAGGGAGAGGAGAGATGTCGAGAGAAAGGGAGAGGAGAGATGTCGAGAGAAAGGGAGAGGAGAGATGTCGAGAGAAAGGGAGAGGAGAGATGTCGAGAGAAAGGGAGAGGAGAGATGTCGAGAGAAAGGGAGAGGAGAGATGTCGAGAGAAAGGGAGAGGAGAGATGTCGAGAGAAAGGGAGAGGAGAGATGTCGAGAGAAAGGGAGAGGAGAGATGTCGAGAGAAAGGGAGAGGAGAGATGTCGAGAGAAAGGGAGAGGAGAGATGTCGAGAGAAAGGGAGAGGAGAGATGTCGAGAGAAAGGGAGAGGAGAGATGTCGAGAGAAAGGGAGAGGAGAGATGTCGAGAGAAAGGGAGAGGAGAGATGTCGAGAGAAAGGGAGAGGAGAGATGTCGAGAGAAAGGGAGAGGAGAGATGTCGAGAGAAAGGGAGAGGAGAGATGTCGAGAGAAAGGGAGAGGAGAGATGTCGAGAGAAAGGGAGAGGAGAGATGTCGAGAGAAAGGGAGAGGAGAGATGTCGAGAGAAAGGGAGAGGAGAGATGTCGAGAGAAAGGGAGAGGAGAGATGTCGAGAGAAAGGGAGAGGAGAGATGTCGAGAGAAAGGGAGAGGAGAGATGTCGAGAGAAAGGGAGAGGAGAGATGTCGAGAGAAAGGGAGAGGAGAGATGTCGAGAGAAAGGGAGAGGAGAGATGTCGAGAGAAAGGGAGAGGAGAGATGTCGGGAGAAAGGGAGAGGAGAGATGTCGAGAGAAAGGGAGAGGAGAAATGTCGAGAGAAAGGGAGAGGAGAGATGTCGAGAGAAAGGGAGCGATCGGAGTGAGACATCATAATCAGTCCTCCCTGATGCTGGAAGAGAATGTGTGAAGAGCATCATTTGTCTCCCTCTCTTTTTTCCCTCTTCATCTTTTCTTATTTTCTTTGATCCTGTGTTAGATTCCAGCTCCCTGAAGCTTCATTACATTTTAAGCTGTAGTCGTGAAGACTTAGAAAAAGGTTAATGCTAAGGAATGGATTTCCGTGGCTATTTACCAGACGGACCGTTTTGGACCAGGTAATGACTACATGCGTTAGCTTGCGTTCCAAATAGCACCCTATTCCCTATACAGTGTACTACTTTTGATAGTGCTCTGGTCAAAAGTAGTGCACTATATCGGGAACAGGGTGCCTTTTGGGATGCAAAGAGTGCATAGGGATATTATAATGGTCAACCTCAAGCTGTTTTTCTGAGAAACCCCCTATTCCAGCTCTAATTAGTGACTGGTGTGCACAGTGCAGCCATTTGAGAGTGCTGTGTTCTCCGAGCCCTATTGGTCCCGGTCAAAAATAGTGCACTAGGGAAAAGGATGCCATTTGGAATGCAAAATGTCTCCACAGGTCTTTGGATTGTGTCAGGTTCTGTGTAGCAGGGTGCTGTGTTAGAAGAATGGTTCAGTGTATGGCTGTTAGGAGCCCAGAGGGCTCTGGGCTGTAGCACTGTTGTTCTGTGTGTGTGTGTGTGTTTTCAGGAAAAGGCTCTGGAGAGAAATAATGGATCAAAGGTCAGCAGACAGGATGTGCCCTTTTTTATCAGATAGAGGGGGACTGCTCAGGGCTAACAGTGGGACAAGATGAAGGAGAGCGAGCGGGATGGGGAGAGAATGATAGAGAGAGTTATAGAGGGAGGAAGAGTTGTAGTGGGATAGAGGGAGAGAGTTGTAGTGGGATAGAGGGAGAGAGTTGTAGTGGGATAGAGGGAGAGAGTTGTAGTGGGATAGAGGGAGAGAGTTGTAGTGGGATAGAGGGAGAGAGTTGTAGTGGGATAGAGGGAGAGAGTTGTAGTGGGATAGAGGGAGAGAGTTGTAGTGGGATAGAGGGAGAGAGTTGTAGTGGGATAGAGGGAGAGAGTTGTAGTGGGATAGAGGGAGAGAGTTGTAGTGGGATAGAGGGAGAGAGTTGTAGTGGGATAGAGGGAGAGAGTTGTAGTGGGATAGAGGGAGAGAGTTGTAGTGGGATAGAGGGAGAGAGTTGTAGTGGGAGAGAGGGAGAGAGTTGTAGTGGGAGAGAGGGAGAGAGTTGTAGTGGGAGAGAGGGAGAGAGTTGTAGTGGGAGAGAGGGAGAGAGTTGTAGTGGGAGAGAGGGAGAGAGTTGTAGTGGGAGAGAGGGAGAGAGTTGTAGTGGGAGAGAGGGAGAGAGTTGTAGTGGGAGAGAGGGAGAGAGTTGTAGAGGGAGAGAGGGAGAGAGTTGTAGTGGGAGAGAGGGAGAGAGTTGTAGTGGGAGAGAGGGAGAGAGTTGTAGTGGGAGAGAGGGAGAGAGTTGTAGTGGGAGAGAGGGAGAGAGTTGTAGTGGGAGAGAGGGAGAGAGTTGTAGTGGGAGAGAGGGAGAGAGTTGTAGTGGGAGAGAGGGAGAGAGTTGTAGAGGGAGAGAGGGAGAGAGTTGTAGAGGGAGAGAGGGAGAGAGTTGTAGTGGGAGAGAGGGAGAGAGTTGTAGTGGGAGAGAGGGAGAGAGTTGTAGTGGGAGAGAGGGAGAGAGTTGTAGTGGGAGAGAGGGAGAGAGTTGTAGTGGGAGAGAGGGAGAGAGTTGTAGAGGGAGAGAGTTGTAGAGGGAGAGAGTTGTAGTGGGAGAGAGTTGTAGTGGGAGAGAGGGAGAGAGTTGTAGTGGGAGAGAGGGAGAGAGTTGTAGTGGGAGAGAGGGAGAGAGTTGTAGTGGGAGAGAGGGAGAGAGTTGTAGTGGGAGAGAGGGAGAGAGTTGTAGTGGGAGAGAGGGAGAGAGTTGTAGTGGGAGAGAGGGAGAGAGTTGTAGTGGGAGAGAGGGAGAGAGTTGTAGTGGGAGAGAGGGAGAGAGTTGTAGTGGGAGAGAGGGAGAGAGTTGTAGTGGGAGAGAGGGAGAGAGTTGTAGTGGGAGAGAGGGAGAGAGTTGTAGTGGGAGAGAGTTGTAGTGGGAGAGAGGGAGAGAGTTGTAGTGGGAGAGAGGGAGAGAGTTGTAGTGGGAGAGAGAACGCACTCAAATTATACGGGAGGGAGGGAGGGAGGGAGGGAGGGAGGGAGGGAGGGAGGGAGGGAGGGAGGGAGGGAGGGAGGGAGGGAGGGAGGGAGGGATAACAAAATGCAAGACTTGAACAAAAGTTGATGTCAACCCAAATCGATATCTCATTACATCCAAACTAGGAAGTGTATACAGGGTCAGCGTGGCTGGCTAAGAGCTGTCCTGAGCTTGTCCCAGCGTCCTGTGGCACGCTATAGTAGGAATGGCAGCTCTGGGGGCCTTCTCTCCTCTCGCGCGTTCTCTGCATTTGTCTCTTCCTGTCCACACACGCTTATCCACCTGGGGATATCATACGACATTTGACCCTGTCATTAGAACCCTGCCGTGTGACAGGGGACCAGTGCCGATGACAGAGGAGGAACTCCTGCCTCCATGACGACAGGGTCCAATCGTATGAGGGGTTACTGATACAGTACGTGCCCTGTGTAATGTCCATTAACATTTTAACACTAGTCTTAAAAACCCTCTACTAAGCTATATGGAATTGTTTTAAGAAGGTAATATCAAGGATCTGGATAAGAGTGTCTGGTAAATGACTAAAATGTTTATTATTTAATAGTTCAATACGCATATATGTATATGTAAGAACATTTAAGAGAATAATACAGATCGTTAAATGCTCACAGGCAGTCCACATGACATTCTGTCAGACAAAAACCCTGAAATATGTATATGCAAGTAGATTCTATTTTCTGGCATTGTGAATCACTCTAGGAGATATTGAAAGCTTTTGCTTAATTGAACTATGAGATGAACAGATGTCTTAGTAGAACTATGAGATGAACAGATGTCTTAGTAGAACTATGAGATGAACAGATGTCTTAGTGAAACTATGAGATGAACAGATGTCTTAGTAGAACTATGAGATGAACAGATGTCTTAGTAGAACTATGAGATGAATAGATGTCTTAGTGGAACTATGAGATGAACAGATGTCTTAGTAGAGCTATGAGATGAATAGATGTCTTAGTGGAACTATGAGATGAGCAGATGTCAGTGGAACTATGAGATGTACAGATGTCTTAGTAGAACTATGAGATGAACAGATGTCAGTGGAACTATGAGATGAATAGATGTCAGTAGAACTATGAGATGAACAGATGTCTTAGTAGAACTATGAGATGAACAGATGTCTTAGTGGAACAATGAGATGAACAGATGTCTTAGTAGAACTATGAGATGAACAGATGTCAGTAGAACTATGAGATGAATAGATGTCTTAGTGGAACTATGAGATGAACAGATGTCTCAGTAGAACTATGAGATGAATAGATGTCTTAGTGGAACTATGAGATGAACAGATGTCTTAGTAGAACTATGAGATGAACAGATGTCTTAGTGGAACTATGAGATGAACAGATGTCAGTAGAACTATGAGATGAACAGATGTCTTAGTAGAACTATGAGATGAACAGATGTCTTAGTAGAACTATGAGATGAATAGATGTCTCAGTAGAACTATGAGATGAACAGATGTCTTAGTGGAACTATGAGATGAACAGATGTCTTAGTAGAACTATGAGATGAACAGATGTCTTAGTAGAACTATGAGATGAATAGATGTCAGTGGAACTATGAGATGAACAGATATCTTAGTAGAACTATGAGATGTACAGATGTCTTAGTGGAACTATGAGATGAACAGATGTCTTAGTGGAACTATGAGATGAACAGATGTCTTAGTGGAACTATGAGATGAACAGATGTCTTAGTGGAACTATGAGATGAACAGATGTCTTAGTAGAACTATGAGATGAATAGATGTCTTAGTGGAACTATGAGATGAATAGATGTCAGTGGAACTATGAGATGAACAGATGTCTTAGTAGAACTATGAGATGAACAGATGTCTTAGTGGAACTATGAGATGTACAGATGTCTTAGTGGAACTATGAGATGTACAGATGTCTTAGTGGAACTATGAGATGAATAGATGTCAGTGGAACTATGAGATGAACAGATGTCTTAGTGGAACTATGAGATGAATAGATGTCAGTGGAACTATGAGATGAACAGATGTCTTAGTGGAACTATGAGATGAACAGATGTCTTAGTAGAACTATGAGATGAACAGATGTCTTAGTGGAACTATGAGATGTACAGATGTCAGTGGAACTATGAGATGTACAGATGTCTCAGTGGAACTATGAGATGTACAGATGTCTCAGTAGAACTATGAGATGAACAGATGTCTTAGTGGAACTATGAGATGAACAGATGTCTTAGTAGAACTATGAGATGAACAGATGTCTCAGTAGAACTATGAGATGAACAGATGTCAGTGGAACTATGAGATGAATAGATGTCAGTGGAACTATGAGATGTACAGATGTCAGTGGAACTATGAGATGTACAGATGTCTCAGTAGAACTATGAGATGAACAGATGTCTTAGTGGAACTATGAGATGTACAGATGTCTTAGTGGAACTATGAGATGTACAGATGTCTTAGTGGAACTATGAGATGAACAGATGTCTTAGTGGAACTATGAGATGAACCGATGTCTTAGTGGAACTATGAGATGAATAGATGTCAGTGGAACTATGAGATGTACAGATGTCTTAGTGGAACTATGAGATGTACAGATGTCTTAGTGGAACTATGAGATGTACAGATGTCTTAGTGGAACTATGAGATGTACAGATGTCTTAGTGGAACTATGAGATGTACAGATGTCTTAGTGGAACTATGAGATGAACAGATGTCTTAGTGGAACTATGAGATGAACAGATGTCTTAGTGGAACTATGAGATGAATAGATGTCTTAGTGGAACTATGAGATGTACAGATGTCTTAGTGGAACTATGAGATGTACAGATGTCTCAGTAGAACTATGAGATGAACAGATGTCTTAGTGGAACTATGAGATGAATAGATGTCAGTGGAACTATGAGATGAACAGATGTCTTAGTAGAACTATGAGATGAACAGATGTCTTAGTGGAACTATGAGATGAATAGATGTCAGTGGAACTATGAGATGAACAGATGTCTTAGTGGAACTATGAGATGTACAGATGTCTTAGTAGAACTATGAGATGAACAGATGTCTTAGTGGAACTATGAGATGAATAGATGTCTTAGTGGAACTATGAGATGAACAGATGTCTTAGTAGAACTATGAGATGAATAGATGTCTTAGTGGAACTATGAGATTAATAGATGTCTCAGTGGAACTATGAGATGAACAGATGTCTCAGTAGAACTATGAGATGAACAGATGTCTTAGTGGAACTATGAGATGTACAGATGTCAGTGGAACTATGAGATGAATAGATGTCAGTGGAACTATGAGATGTACAGATGTCTTAGTGGAACTATGAGATGTACAGATGTCTTAGTGGAACTATGAGATGTACAGATGTCAGTGGAACTATGAGATGTACAGATGTCTCAGTAGAACTATGAGATGAACAGATGTCTTAGTGGAACTATGAGATGTACAGATGTCTTAGTAGAACTATGAGATGAACAGATGTCTTAGTGGAACTATGAGATGAACAGATGTCTTAGTGGAACTATGAGATGAACAGATGTCTTAGTAGAACTATGAGATGAACAGATGTCTTAGTAGAACTATGAGATGTACAGATGTCTCAGTAGAACTATGAGATGAACAGATGTCTTAGTAGAACTATGAGATGAATAGATGTCTTAGTAGAACTATGAGATGAATAGATGTCTAAGTAGAACTATGAGATGAACAGATGTCTTAGTGGAACTATGAGATGAATAGATGTCAGTGGAACTATGAGATGAACAGATGTCTTAGTAGAACTATGAGATGAATAGATGTCAGTGGAACTATGAGATGTACAGATGTCTTAGTAGAACTATGAGATGAACAGATGTCTTAGTAGAACTATGAGATGAACAGATGTCTTAGTAGAACTATGAGATGTACAGATGTCTCAGTAGAACTATGAGATGAACAGATGTCTTAGTAGAACTATGAGATGAATAGATGTCTTAGTAGAACTATGAGATGAATAGATGTCTTAGTAGAACTATGAGATGAACAGATGTCTTAGTGGAACTATGAGATGAATAGATGTCAGTGGAACTATGAGATGAACAGATGTCTTAGTAGAACTATGAGATGAATAGATGTCAGTGGAACTATGAGATGTACAGATGTCTTACAGATGTATTTTCTCTGTACTTTTCTCTGACATGTTCCAGTCTGTTTGTAATTGAGAGCATTGAGACTAAATACTAAACTAAAGGCTCAGCAGAAAAGGTTCAGCGTTTAACACAAAGGCCGTGAGTGGCAGACAAGTAGAGTCCCAATATCACAGGATCTGAGACAGTGAAAAAGACACACACAGTTAGCCTCATTATCTACATAAGAATAGAGCTGTTAATTAATTGTGGATGAATTATCGAGGGGGTTGGCCTTTGACTCTGTGTGTGTGTGTGTGTATAGAGTAGAGCATCTCTTGGCGTGGTGAGCTCGGTGCCCACCTGCTCTAATGTAACAAAGAGAGTGAGTGTCTGTTAGGCAAACAGTGTGGAAGTGTGTGACAGGCAGACGGGACACGGTGTGTGTGTGTGTGTGTGTGTGTGTGAGAGAGAGAAAGGGATGAGGTGCATGTCAGTGTGAATGCACATACGTGTGTGTAGTCCATATCTCTCAGTTATTGATGGGCTCGTTCCGTACCTCACTCACCGTGACCCAGTTCTTCTGCCCTGACACCCCCCTTTCACATCAAGCCTGCAGCACCTAGGTGTCCTCAGCAGTGCGTCCGTGAGCTTGCTTGGTCTGAAACCCCTTTGACTGGGGATGTTCTCTGTATGAATGGAGGAGAACGTCTCGGCCTGGTCTTGTTTTAGAACAATGGTGTTTTTAAAGGGGCAATGTTGAAACAATAACACAGTAGATCCCCGCCCCTGTTTCGGTAAAAGCTGGGGGATGCGGCTGGAGAACGGTAACCACTCTCAAATAGTGTTGGTTTACGTTTACTTTGTTTTACAAACTAAAGTCTCATGTAATTGGTCAGCTGCTCAGTTAAGTTCTGGGTCCATACGTGTTAAGATGAAGAGATGCCAGAACGAGGAGCGGAACCAGAACGAGGAGCTCTTTGCAAGTTACTGGCAAGTCTGTGGGCCGAATATCCCCTCCCCTTCCGAGATTTAAAAGATGCTAACACCTGCGAAATGTGTCCAAATAACAAGTGACGAAAAACCCAAACACCGGAACTGATGCAGCTCGGTATCTTACTCATCCCGTTCTGTCATGATAGATCTACCAGAGATATATTGGTAGCCTGTCCACGAGAGAATAGAGTCAGACAAGCTTATATTCTGGGTTCTGATGGGGTACAACAGCTGAACGAAGCTCATGAGGCTTTTAGAAGTTATATTCTTCCAGAATCAATGGGTATATATCATTCATTTAATGGATGTAGTAACTGCAGATGGTCCCTTTTTGAATTGGAGAGGCTTGCTTTACAGCAAGGCAGAGATTGACTTTGCTGTTGGGTGGGTTCGCAATAGTTTTTTTCTAATGTGTCTTTCCAGCATTTCACCTGTTTCTGTGCTTCCAAAGGGCACAGCAAAGGTATTTGATATATTGCAGCCTACTCCGGTGTGCTTTGAATAAAATGTTGATTTTGGAGCAATGTAGGCAGGGCAGTCAGAGTGCGGCTTGAACCCGAAACTCTGAGGGTAAAGCACACTACCGCCTGTGCCATAAAGGTCGACCTCTTGGCAGGAGCGTAATGCACTCACCTATAGGGCGCCAGCAGTATCAGTAAATGTCCATTCGGATTTCAATACTAATGCTAATTAGCTGTAAGATGACTTGAATGCTATCATCATGCTAATGATTGGCTGTTAACTGACTTGATGTATGCTACTAAACTAGCATGCTAACGCCTGACTGCTGTCTTTGTTATCTGCCCACAGAGCAGTTTCCTGGGCAGCGCTACGTTCTCCGTTAGCGACCTGCTAAGGTCAAAGGACGATCAGCTGACCCTCAATCTAAGGTGAGTGAACATTGCTCTCTTCTTTCTCAACTCCTTTCTTTCTTTCTTTCTTTCTTTCTTTCTTTCTTTCTTTCTTTCTTTCTTTCTTTCTCAACTCTCAGACCCAGAGTGCCTTTGCACTGCTCTTAATGGTTTTCTTTGATTGGTAATGGATGGTTGAAGGCCAGTGCTGATCTCTTTGTGGCAGCAGTCTCTTTGCACTCTTGTTTTTTTCCCTCCTAACCGTTGGAGGTTAAAGTCAAATATTTTTGAATAGATGTGGGTAGCTGTATTTTCTATATATGGACTTTAAAGTAAGACTAACTCTTCAGTAGAACTTGTTTTTATCTCTTGATCTTACCTTTTAACTGATCTTGTCTGTTTTCTTGTCCTGACGTTTGGAGGCTAGTTTTATTCTTTCTCTCTGCACAGGCTTTAAAGTAAGACTAACTCTTCAGTTGTTGGACCTTCAAACGTCTGTATTTTTCTGTATATTGTTATAATCCAAGGGCCTTAGCAACCATGGTATTGGAGTGATGCAAGTAGTTGCCTGCCCTATTTGCCAGACAACCCAGGGCTAGATAATGCACATTTTTTGTTAGCTGGTCAATTACATGGTATCAGAGGGCAGGTTATCTGGCTGTGTGTGGGGGTGATCTGCCATTTCTGGCCTGGTGGAGGGAAACGGAAAGAAGTTTGCATTAAGAATGTGGGAGTGGGCGTAGAGGTGTGGTAGGGCAAAGAGATTGAGAGAGCGTTTAAAAGAGAGAGACTGACGGAGAGACAAACGTAGAGAAAATAGTCAGAGGCGAAGGATAAAGAAAGAGAGAGCGAGAGAGAACACCTGGAGGATGATGGGAGGTCGGAGAGGTAGTTCCCATGGGAATAAAGACACCTGTTAGAGCACAGAACACCCCCATACCAAACATGCATGTGTGTCATGGGGATGAAATAAAGCTGCTGAGAAAAGAAAGTCAACAGTCTAGCTACTGAGATGCAATTATAAGCCTGGCTTGGCTGCTACTGCTGCTGCTACTACTGCTACTGCTACTGCTGCTGCTGCTACTACTGATGCCACTACTGCTGCTGCTACTACTGCTACGGCTGCTATTGCTACTACTGATGCTACTACTGCTACTGCTACTACTGATGCTACTACTGCTGCTGCTGCTGCTACTGCTGTTACTGTTACTGCTGCTACTGCTACTACTGATGCTACTACTACTGCTACTGCTGTTACTGTTACTGCTGCTACTGCTACTACTGATGCTACTACTGCTACTGCTGCTACTGCTGTTACTGTTACTGTTACTGCTGCTACTGCTACTACTGATGCTGCTACTGATGCTACTACTGATGCTACTACTGCTGCTACTGCTGCTACTGTTACTGCTGCTACTGCTACTACTGATGCTGCTACTGCTGCTACTGCTGCTACTGTTACTGCTGCTACTGCTACTACTGATGCTGCTGCTACTGCTGCTACTGCTGCTACTGCTACTTCAGTATAATCAGACAGACTGTGGGTTTTTCACTGAAAATGGGTTTATTTCCCAGTCTCTTTGGCCCTTCTGTCTGCCCTTTTTCGCTCTCTTTTTCCCTTCCGTCGTTCTTTTCCCTCGCTCCGTTATTCTTTCTCATTTCCAGAAGGTGAGCACGGGTCCCTGGCCATAATTGTCACTGGTATGATTGACAGCGCTACTCGCCGCTACGAGGGAGGGAGATTATGCAGCTGGCGTGTGTGTGTGTGTGTGCATGTCTGTGTGTCTGTCTTTCTATGCGTCTGTCTTTCTGTGCAACAAGATCTCACGGTTTGACCAATTTGACTTCAGATTCTGACGTTTGACAATGTTTGTCCAAACGTCAAATTTCGACGTGTTTTGGACAGCCTGAGTTGCTCCGCTGCTATCGGCAGGGCCTTGCGGCTGGTTAAGTTTAGGCATTAATTCCGAATTGTTAAGGTTTGGGATAGCTCATCAGCCACCACCACCGCTCACAACGCCCAAGCAGACTTGATGGTAATAGTGCTCACCGTTGCCTCTAGTGGCCGATTATGAAGGCATCTCCCGACGTCCTGGGGACCTGGACTGATGTCTGATTTCGAAGTAGATCGTGTGTGTGTGTGTGTGTGTGTGTGTGTGTGTGTGTGTGTGTGTGAGCTTGTGTCTGAGCGCGTCCACTCTACTGCTAACAAACACCTCCAGCCAAGGCCTACAGCCAATGATTGATCCGTTTTGATAATGCTGGTTCTGATGAAAGGAGGGACAGGACGTCATAGTGGTGCTTTTTGCAAGCTAAAAGGGTGCTCTGTGGCAATGTGTTCCCGTAAAGTGGAGGGAGAACATTGACTGTCAGAGGGATATGTGTTGTCTTAGTGTTTGGCCCACCGAGTTGTGAGCGCACACACACACACACGCCCTGCGGAGTGTCATTTTCTAATTGCACTGAACGAGGGATGATAGAACACACACAGCCTAGGAAAGTTCCTCTTATCCCCAACACAACGACAGACCGGGCAACAACTGGGGGCTCATCTACACTACCCTGTAAATGTAATGTCTGTTGTGGAAGAACATGGCCTTCCCAGGGCTGAGGGAGAGGGTGTACTTGTCATTTCTCCTCCACATAATACACTACTGCGGTGGTGGAGGCCTATTGGTGTGTGGGTTGGAGGTTTTGGGATGTTCTTTGTGGCGATTTCACCTCTCAAGTTTAAAACTCTCAAATTACAACTCTTTAGCTTTTGAAAGAGTTTAGAAATATCCGTGTTACTTTCTTCATCCCCGGGTTGATCTCGCAGTGGTCAACTTTAGGAGGAAGTCCTTTTATTTGATCAACAGGTACGCCCTTGAGGATGTGGTGGTAATGTTGATGGTCAAGGCAGAATGGCCCACAGCTGAAAGTCTATTCTGTACAGTGGAATACAAGGCTGCTACTGTAGTCCTCTGGAGACATAATGCCTTGTTATACCAGTCAGGTGGTGTTATGTTGTTGTCTGATAGGATGGCCCAGATTTTTGTTTCCTCATGTCTCCCTATGGAAATTTACTCTTGAACATGCATACTCTCATTTGCATCTCTCTCTCTCTCTCTCTCTCTCTCTTGCTCTCTCTTGCTCTCTCTTGCTCTCTCTTGCTCTCTCTTGCTCTCTCTTGCTCTCTCTTGCTCTCTCTTGCTCTCTCTTGCTCTCTCTTGCTCTCTCTTGCTCTCTCTTGCTCTCTCTTGCTCTCTCTTGCTCTCTCTTGCTCTCTCTTGCTCTCTCTCTCTCGCGCTCTCTCTCTCTCTCTCTTGCTCTCTTGCTCTCTCGCTCTCTCGCTCTCTCGCTCTCATGCTCTCTCTCTCTCTTTATCCAATATGCTGTTTGGTTTGGTAGCTCATCCACGAGGAGGGATTTTCAAAGGCGAAAGCAGCCATGAGTCTTTGTGATCCATCCTCTGTTGTTGGGTTCAAGCCAGTGATTCAGATTTTCTCCTACTCTCCAAGCCGCTCATCGACAACAGCGCTGGTTTCGACTATGAGAACAGAGAACAGCAGGCATATGTATTCTACAGCTTGTTAAGAGGAGTCTACAGTTTGCTGTATGGCGGTTTATTGTCAAGCGGTAGCTCAGTTCGCTAATAGAAAACGACTACCTTTCTCTACTGAGAGAAATTGGACAAATTTTCTTTCAGAAGACAGAACAGTTGTTCTCCCCACAGAGCTGTTTGAAACCAGCTCGACATTGACGTAGTTCTCGTCTTAATAAGGTCTGGATTTACACGGGGTCCTTAAGCAAATATAGATGTGAAATTGGTATTTGATGTTTGACCGGGGGAGTTTGTTTTTCCCTTCCACTTCTATGAAGTTCACCACCTAAGGGACATGTTTTATAGACAGGAGAAGTCTACGCTATTGAATTTGAACTTCAGGCTCTCAAATCCTAAGGCTTCTTATTTCACACTCATTACTTCTTCATTTCATCTCTCGCTCTCTACCTCTCTTTCTCTCTTTCTCTCTCTCAGCCTCAGCGAATGGAAGGACTTTAATGTCAGGCTTGTTGGAATGTTTGTCACAAGCATCCAGGTTGGATTTGGGTCACTTTTCTGGAGCTTTTTGACAGTGTCAGGTCCACTGACAGTGAAGGTCATTAACACAGTGCCTTGTGAGGACCTGTCTCCTCCCTGTCTCCACAAACCACTGATGTGATGGCGAGAGCAACTCACAATACAGCGTGCTGAGTGCACAAGCACAACAATGATTTAAAGGGATGGGCTGGATGAACTGTGGGTTTTGACCACAGTAAATACAGTGGGGACACTCTCACTTTGGATTTATCCCTTTAGAGGGATGGGTTGGTTGATTTAGTGTCCTGGCCAGGGCGAACACAGCAAAAACTCCTTAGTTCTGGACTGAATGGATTTGCATTGTTCTAGCTGTGATGAACATGAGAAAGCCATATACTTCTGTTTGAGGAGAAATGCAGTCTATAGCTTTGAGGGAAATGAAAACATCTTTTCATTCAAACGGTGGAGTTGGACTCGACCAGGTTCTATAGATCCATATTTCACCCATTCTTTAAAAGCAGAGCAGTGTATAGAAACCTTGATGAGTTCTGTTTTCCTAAAGCACTAGAAAGGAGTAGATGGCTTGTGAAGAAAGTCAAACTGATTCGATGATTAACGGAGTCACACGATACAGGAAGTACTTGTGGACCAAATGGAGGTCAAAAGTCGTGACAAAATACATTCTCGTTGACATTCTCGTCTTTTGCGACGACTAACTTGAGCTCGGTGAGTTTTTTTATTCGATCCAAACTTTCTAGCACGCAGTTAGTTTGACTATGTGAGTTTGAGTGTGTTTGACTGCCAGCGCATGCATCTGTGTCCCCATTCTTTTCCCACCTAAAGCCATGCTCTGTGAAACCTCAGCCACACCTCCCTCTTGTCCTTGTCTCCACACAACAACAACAGCCTTTTTGACAGGCTCCCCTTACAAATGATTTGATTCCTTCTGTCGCCATTGACAACCCCTGTGACACACACACACACTGAAGCGCTTATGGCATTTTGATGTATGGTGATTTCTTCCCCCTTCCCAGACCACTTAATTGGTTGTTAGTGCCAGGCTGGAAGGCGGAAGTCGTATGACCTTTCACTCGTAACACGTTGTAGGATTGTACTTAATCACTTCCTGTCTGTGTGTTACCATAGGGTCAGGCTGCTGTGTATGATGGTGATGGTTCAACCACCGGCATTACTCTCCAGGGGCTTCCAGGAACCGTGCTTTGGTCTAAACGGACGTTTAGATTAGATGAAGTTCGATATCAGACTTCTCCTGGCTCATGTGTTCAGTTGCCTGCTATAGTTTATGTATGCTGTCCATAGCAGTGTTCAGTTGCCTGCTATAGTTTATGTATGCTGTCCATAGCAGTGTTCAGTTGCCTGCTATAGTTTATGTATGCTGTCCATAGCAGTGTTCAGTTGCCTGCTATAGTTTATGTATGCTGTCCATAGCAGTGTTCAGTTGCCTGCTATAGTTTATGTATGCTGTCCATAGCAGTGTTCGGTTGCCTGCTATAGTTTATGTATGCTGTCCATAGCAGTGTTCGGTTGCCTGCTATAGTTTATGTATGCTGTCCATAGCAGTGTTCGGTTGCCTGCTATAGTTTATGTATGCTGTCCATAGCAGTGTTCGGTTGCCTGCTATAGTTTATGTATGCTGTCCATAGCAGTGTTCAGTTGCCTGCTATAGTTTATGTATGCTGTCCATAGCAGTGTTCAGTTGCCTGCTATAGTTTATGTATGCTGTCCATAGCAGTGTTCAGTTGCCTGCTATAGTTTATGTATGCTGTCCATAGCAGTGTTCAGTTGCCTGCTATAGTTTATGTATGCTGTCCATAGCAGTGTTCAGTTGCCTGCTATAGTTTATGTATGCTGTCCATAGCAGTGTTCAGTTGCCTGCTATAGTTTATGTATGCTGTCCATAGCAGTGTTCAGTTGGATCTTCTCTTTTTAAGTTGTTTCTAAAGAGGCGATTGGTAATGCACTTCCTGTGTTGATAGTTTGTAGAACTTTGGTCATAGTTATTGTTGTTTCAAAAGCGAGGGCCATTTTTAACCTTGTTAAGGTCAGCTTCCTGTAAAGGCCTGATGTAGGCTAGTCGAGATGGGGACTCGAAAATAGCAACGGAAACAGGATGTAAACAGCAACAAAGACGGTGCAACCCAGGCCCTTTCAATAATGTATCCCTGGTTGTGTACACAGGGGAGAAGTTATCACCGTTTCAGAGAGGAAGCCTAGTGTTCACCCTGTCAAAACACACACACACACACACACACACACACACACACACACACACACACACACACACACACACACTAACAATTCACAGTAGTGTGTTTTGCATAAATGTAAAACTGAAAGCGCTAATATGCTAATGACGTCCTATTCTCCGTCTCCAACGGCCAAAACAAATGTTTGAAAGGTTTGAATTCACATTCCAACTTACCAAATAGACAACAGGAAGCTACTTCAAATCCTGCCAGACCATTCGGTTTGCCCATTAACTGTCAGGACACTAATCCAAATCAAATGTATTTATATAGCCCTTCTTACATCAGCTGATATCTCAAAGTGCTGTACAGAAACAGCAAACAATGCAGGTGTAGAAGCACGGTGGCTAGGAAAAATTCTCTAGAAATGCCAAAACCTAGGAAGAAACCTAGAGAGGAACCAGGCTATGAGGGGTGGCCAGTCCTCTTCTGGCTGTGCCGGGTGGAGATTATAACAGAACATGGCCAAGATGTTCAAATGTTCATAAATGACCAGCATGGTCAAATAATAATCACAGTAGTTGTCGAGGGTGCAACACCTCAGGAGTAAATGTCAGTTGGCTTTTCATAGCCGATCATTCAGAGTATCTCTACTGCTCCTGCTGTCTCTAGAGAGTTGAAAACAGCAGGTCTTGGACAGGTAGCACGTCCGGTGAACAGGTCCTAGCCTCAGGCAGAACAGTTGAAACTAGAGCAGCAGCACGGCCAGGTGGACTGGGGACAGCAAGGAGCCATCATGCCAGGTAGTCCTGAGGCATGGTCCTAGGGCTCAGGTCCTCCGAGAGAGAGAAAGAAAGAGAATTAGAGAGAGCATACTTAAATTCACACAGGACACCGGATAACACAGGAGAAGTACTCCAGATAAAACAGACTGACCCTAGCCCCCCGACACATAAACTACTGCAGCATAAATACTGGAGGCTGAGACAGGAGGGGTCAGGAGACACTGTGGCCCCATCCGATGATACCTCCGGACAGGGCCAAACAGGCAGGATATAACCCCAGTACAGCCCCCACACCACTAGAGGAATATCTTCAACCACCAACTTACCATCCTGAGACAAGGCCGAGTATAGCCCACAAAAATCTCCGCCACGGCACAACCCAAGGGGGGTGCCAACTCAGACAGGAAGATCACGTCAGTGACTCAACCCACTCAAGTGACGCACCCCTCCTAGGGACGGCATGGAAGGGCACCAGTAAGCCAGTGACTCAGCCCCTGTAATAGGGTTAGAGGCAGAGAATCCCAGTGGAGAGAGGGGAACCGGCCAGGCAGAGACAGCAAGTGCGGTTCGTTGCTCCAGAGCCTTTCCATTCACCTTCACACTCCTGGGCCAGACTACACTCAATCATATGACCTACTGAAGAGATGAGTCTTCAGTAAAGACTTAAAGGTTGAGACCGAGTCTGCGTCTCTCACATGGGTAGGCAGACCATTCCATAAAAATGGAGCTCTATAGGAGAAAGCCCTGCCTCTAGCTGTTTGCTTAGTAATTCTAGGGACAATTAGGAGGCCTGCGTCTTGTGACCGTATCGTACGTGTAGGTATGTATGGCAGGACCAAATCGGAAAGATAGGTAGGGCAAGCCCATGTAATGCTTTGTAGGTTAGCAGTAAAACCTTGAAGTATTGGAGGCTAGCACTGGAGTAATATGATACATTTTTTGGGTTCTAGTCAGGATTCTAGCAGCCGTATTTAGCACTATCTGAAGTTTATTTAGTGCTTTATCCGGGTAGCCGGAAAGTAGAGCATTGCAGTAGTCTAACCTAGAAGTAACAAAAGCATGGATAAATTTTTCTGCATCATTTTGAACAGAAAGTTTCAGATTTTTGCAATGTTACGTAGATGGAAAAAAGCTGTCCTTGAAACAGTCTTGATTTGTTCGTCAAAAGAGAGATCAGGGTCCAGAGTAACGGCGAGGTCCTTCACAGTTTAACCTGTTTGGGCTGCAAACCCGATGTCGGAACGAAAATGACAACAGCTGCAGGGCGCGAAATTCAAAATCTATTTTTTTTAAATATTTAACTTTCACATATTAACAAGTCCAATACAGCATTTGAAAGATAAACATCTTGTCAATCCAGCCAACATGTCCGATTTTTTAAATGTTTTACAGAGAAAACACCACATATATTTATGTTAGCTCACCACCAAATACAAAAGTGGACAGACACGTATGATTATGATTATGATGTATGAATTATGATTCAAGTAGCATGCACAAGCCAACCGAAATAACCTAAAACCAACCTAAAGAACCCAGAAAAAACTACCTCAGATGAGTCATATAACATGTTACACAATAAATCTATGTTTTGTTCATAAAATGTGCATATTTTAGCTATAAATCAGTTTTACATTGATGCTACCATAAATGCTACAGTCTGAAATCAGACGGGAGTAGCCAGAGAAAATACAGACACCAACGTCAACTACTAATTACACCTCATAAAACATTTCAGAAAAACATATGGTGGATAGCTAATGAAAGACAGATATCGTGTGAATAGAGCCAATATTTCCGATTTTTGAAGTGTTTTACAGCAAACACAATATATCGTTATATTAGCTAACAACATAAGCTAGCATAAGGCAGCATTGATTCTAGTCAAGCGCTAGCCTAGCACAGTTAGCACAGTTAGCATAGAACAGTTCGACAGATATATGAAAAAGCATCCCAAATTGGGTCCTTATCTTTGTTGATCTTCCATCAGAATGTTGTAACGGGGTCCAATGTCCAGTACAGTCTTTAGTTGGGTTCCAGAACGAAATATTTCCCTCTTTGGTTAGCAAGCACCACGGCTGTGCGGCGCTAATCTTTCTGTCTTCAAAAAATTCTTCCAAAACATCACGTCTAAAGTCCAGAATAAATTGCAATAATATAATTAAAGTATATTGAAAAAACATACTTTAGGATGATTTTGTGACATGTATCAAATAATATCGTAGCAAGAGATCATATTCACCGTTATCGAGCTTCTTCCAGGAGCCGAGTCTAAATTCTGCCTCGCGCCCGGAATTTTTTTTTAACTGCGCAGGTCTCACAAGAAGGTGTGGTATTCAGTCCATGGACGAGATATTCGACTGCTTTCAAGTCTCACTTCCGCATTTCATCCAGATGAAGGCGTATGACGTGTTTCTACGGTCCTAAGTGTCATGACCTTGTATAGACAAGGTCTTAAAGAGACACATCGCATTTTGGAAATCTCAATTTGGCTGGGAAAATGGCTGTAAAAATAGTTCTGTTCGACTTAGAGAAATAATTCAAACCTTTTTAGAAACTATAGACTGTTATCTATCCAACAGTAGTAAATATATGCATATTGTAAAATAAAAAATTTCTTAAGAGGCCGTTTGAAAATGTGCACATATTTTCCAGTTTTTTCAATATTCACCCTGCAGCCTGAAGAAGTTAATTTGAGACGACTGTACCATCAAGATTAATTGTCAGATTCAACAGAAGATCTCTTTGTTTCTTGGGACCTAGAACAAGCATCTCTGTATTGTCCGAGTTTAAAAGTAGAAAGTCCTGGACAAAAAGCACTTTCTGTTGTTTCCAGTGCAGAACTGTGTCCTAATGTAACTCTCAATGCAACACTGTAAACTCTGTGCAGACAAAACACTTCATGGAAATTGCCCATTGAACATGCTTTTCAGTCAAGGACTAGGTTTAATCGGTGTCCGGGAAACTGGCCTTGTGTCTTTACACCTTACTCGCAGCTGCATTACAAGGAAGTCTTGGACATATTTAACATGGCTGTCACTCACACTCTCACTCTCACCCTCTTGCTCTCACACACCCTCTCTATCTCTCTCTCTCTCTTTCTCTATCTCTCACTCTCTCTTTCTCTTTTTCTCTCTTTCTCTGTTTCTCTCTCTTTCTCTATCGCTCACTCTCTCTTTCTCTTTTTCTCTCTTTCTCTCTTTCTCTCTCTCTTTTTCTCTTTCTCTTTCTCTCACTCTCTCTAAGAGGGGATGGCACCCTGTGACCCAGTTTAGCGTTTTTAGATTTGATGGTGATGGGAAATGATAGTGTGTGTGCTTGCATGCGTGTGTGTGTTCAGAGAGGAATCTCTAGTGAGGCTACATTATCACAGGCCAATGGCTCCCTCCATGTCTTGACTGCCTGTCTTATTCATACAATCCTATTGGATAACATCACCAGTCTATTCCTCCATTAATATCACCACTATCATCTCACCAGTTCATTGACCCAGCACCATTCACTATCATCTCACCAGTTCACTGACCCAACACCATTCACTATCATCTCACCAGTTCACTGACCCAACACCATTCACTATCATCTCACCAGTTCACTGACCCAGCACCATTCACTATCATCTCACCAGTTCACTGTCCCAGCACCATTCACCATCATCTGTCACATCGGCCAAGCTTTTCCCCAGATGCCCATGCCTTACTATCCACCCTCTGACTGGAAACTGGTTTATCTGAACAGGGTAGACAAGGCTGGAGATGAACTGATCTGCTGAAATACAGCTCCAAGCTTAAAAGCCAACGTTCTTGCCGGTGATGTCTGGTGAGGACCTGCCTTACAACAGGCCTACAAGCCCTCAGTCCAGCCTCTCTGTCTATTGCAGACAGTCTGAGCACTGATGGAGGGATTGTGTGTTCCTAGTGTAACTCGGGCAGTTGTTGCCATCCTCTACCTGTCCCGCAGGTGTGATGTTCGGATGTACCAATCCTGTGCAGGTGTTGTTACACGTGGTCTGCCACTGCGAGGACGATCAGCTGTCTGTCCTGTCTCCCTGTAGCGCTGTCTTAGGCGTCTCACAGTAAGGACATTTCAATCTATTGCCCTGGCCACATCTGCAGTCCTCATGCCTCCTTGCAGCATGCCTAAGGCACGTTCACGCAGATGAGCAGGGACCCTGGGCATCTTTATGTTGGTGTTTTTCAGAGTCAGTAGAAAGGCCTCATTAGTGTCCTAAGTTTTCAGAACTGTGACCTTAATTGCCTATCGTCTGTAAGCTGTTAGTGTCTTAACGACCGTTCCATGTTCATTAATTGTTTATGGTTCATTGAACAAGCATGGGAAACGGTGTTTAAACACTTTACAATGAAGAACTGTGAAGTTATTTGGATTTTTAGAGATTCTTTTTGAACGACAGGTTTCTAAAAAAGGGATGTTTCTTTTTTTGCTGAGTTTATATGTATATACACTACCATTCAAAAGTTTGAGGTCTCTTAGAAATGTCCATATTTTTGTATAGAATGTGGATTTGATTACAGGCTCAAAATGGCCAGAAACAAAGAACTTTCTTCTGAAACTCGTCAGTCTATTCTTGTTCTGAGAAATAAAATGGGATGCTGACCCTCAAGGCAGAGTTCCTCTGTCCAGTGTCTGTGTTCTTTTACCCATCTTAATCTTTTCTTTTTATTGGCCAGTCTGAGATGTGGCTTTTTCTTCGCAACTCTACCTAGAAGGCTAGCATCCCGGAGTCACCTCTTCACTGTTGACCTTGAGACTGGTGTTTTGCTGGTACTGTTTAATGAAGCTGCCAGTTGAGGACTTGTGAGGTGTCTGTTTCTCAAACTAGAGACTCTAATGTACTTGTCCTCTTGCTCAGTTTTGCACCGGGGCCTCCCACTCCTTTTTCTATTCTGGTTAGAGACAATTTGCGCTGTTCTGTGAAGGGAGTAGTACACAGTGTTGTACGAGATCTTCAGTTTCTTGGCCATTTCTCGCCTTCATTTCCCAGAACAAGAATAGACTGACGAGTTTCAGAAGAAAGCTCTTTGTTTCTGACCATTTTGAGCCTGTAATCAAACCCACAAATGCTGATGTTCCAGATACTCAATAGTCTAAAGAAGGCCAGGTTTGTTGCTTCTTTAATCAGAACAACAGTTTTCAGCTGTGCTAACATAATTGCAAAATGGTTTTCTAATGATTAGCCTTTTAAAATGATAAACTTGGATTAGTTAACACAATGTGTCATTGGAACACCGGAGTGATAGTTGCTGATAATGGGCCTCTGTACGCCTATGTAGATAACTCTGCCGTTTCCAGCTACAATAGTCATTTACAACATTAACAATGTCTACACTGTATTTCTGATCAATTTCATGTTATTTTAAATAGACAAAAAAAAAATAATCTTCGGATTTTCTTTCAAAAACAAGGACATTTCCAAGTGACCCCAAACTTTTGAACGGTAGTGTATATATTCTGGCAATCCTTGTGGGAGTCCCTCTGCTCTCTTTCTTTCTCTCTATCCCTCTGTTCCCCCTCCCTCTCTCTCTCTCTCTCCCTCCTATCTCTCCCTCCTACCCCCCCCCCCCCCCCCTTCCCTCCCTCTCTTTCTCTCTCTCAAATGATATGACACACCAGCAGTGTTGAACACAGATTGGGGCTTCTGTCCTCTACAGTCATTAGCAAAAAGAGACAACACACAAACAAAAATTTAGTTAGGAATAATGGAAGGAAAGGGAATAATTACAGTTGTACAATACCAGATGAAATGCCTTTATTTATTCCTTTCTGGTTAATTTGATCTATTTGTCACCAGTGGATAGTGTGTGTAGTGTTTATAATACTGTAGGACAGAGTGGTGGCAGGGTGGCTATTGGGAAGACGTTTATCTGTCGTTTGCACATGGGGAGGACTATTTTGACTATGAAGCTGCCTGTTACTTCCTGTGTGTGGAATTGTCCAATAAAGTATGTTTAATGCTGCAGGAATGGGTTCGGAAGTCAGACACACACACACACACACACACATTTAGATATACACATGCACGCGCATATACACATACACACACACAGCATTAAATTTGTTTTGAAATGCACATATGGTCTCCACATTTCTCCCATCATTACCCAAAATGCACTTCTGTGCTGTTTCACTGCATAATCTAGAAGATTCCCTCAAGGCTAGGAGGCCCATGGATAGAATATGAAAATAATGACCTAGACCAGAGATCCACCAAGGCACCAAATATGTCCATGCCAGATAAAATGAATCGCTTTCAGGCTGACACACACACACACACACACACACACACACATACATTCACACACACACACACTTGGGCTGAAATCCTGCTTTAATTACCGTTCATAAATAATCTGGGCTTTTCAAAAGTTGTCTAAAAAGAACATTCTGGATAATCCGGAACGTTCCAGTAGTGCCCAGAAACTCAAAACGCATATTGAGTAAGGTTATAGGTCTCATATAGAGTGAAGAAATAAGACAATTGAGAGTTTTATATAGTGAGCCAAAAAGACATAGGTGTATGTCCAAAAAGTATGTAGCTAGCAAGTTTACTAGTTCGCGACAGTAGTTGCCTTGGTAACCAAACAAACAGACTTGCTAGATTAGTTTACCAAACCATCAGTCCAAGCCTGCTATTATGAAAATCGAATTCAACAATGCCAATAATGTTTTCAATTCGACTTGAATTGAAAAATGAACTATAGCCATTGAATTCTAACATGCAAATATACTGTGGGTTATACGGAAATAATGCACGCTCTGGAATGCCCTTCAAGCCAATTAGAAACAAGTATTCAACAATGCCATGGTATAAATCTCGGTAGACATGGGACAAAAGGGGCTTAGAATGTAGGGGGACCCACCTGGGCCAAGTCCTGGTCTATTTGATGAGTGGGTTATAATGAGGACAACATGAAGGAGGGATCAAATGAGGATGTCTCGATGCCTGCCATTGGGGTCTCTTTCTTTCTTCTCCGCTTTGGAAGAGATTGTGGCCCTCCATCATTCCAGCACTCTGTAGAGGAGACGACGGGAGACCTGCAATCTCCGCTGCGCTCCTCTCCCGATACATCCCCACACCCAGGAAGGAAAGGGGGGGTCATGTATAATATCCTGCCTTTATCCACTTTAATCTGTTTCTGACTAAAGCTCATAAAGAGCTAAGTCATTTTTTAGAGACAGTGTTCTGTCATGGAGCCTCAGTCCCTGATCCACCTCTTCACTCACCCCTATACTGGTGAAGGTATCAGGGAGAGAGAGTGTTGACACTGAGCCCCCATCCAGCCCAACAGTGGTGAAGGTATCAGGGAGAGAGAGTGTTGACACTGAGCCCCCATCCAGCCCAACACTGGTGAAGGTATCAGGGAGAGAGAGTGTTGACACTGAGCCCCCATCCAGCCCAACAGTGGTGAAGGTATCAGGGAGAGAGAGTGTTGACACTGAGCCCCCATCCAGCCCAACAGTGGTGAAGGTATCAGGGAGAGAGAGTGTTGACACTGAGCCCCCATCCAGCCCAACAGTGGTGAAGGTATCAGGGAGAGAGAGTGTTGACACTGAGCCCCCATCCAGCCCAACAGTGCCTGATATCAGAGCTGTAGGCTGCATGACATGCAGCTCAACCGAGCTGCTCCACAACCACCTCCTGGCTCTTGATTTCAGCCTGTTCCTCTTAGCTCCGCTGTTCCCTCCACAACCACCTCCTGGCTCTTGATTTCAGCCTGTTCCTCTTAGCTCCGCTGTTCCCTCCACAGCCTCCCCTGATCTCGCACCTGGTTGTTGAATCATCTAGACCACGTTGACAAAGTGCATAATGGTATTTCTATCGTTGCTTTGTTAGGCAGATTGCCCCTCTCTACTCCTGATCCCCACACGGACACAGAGGAAGTGCAGAGGTAAAAAGCATCGGAGCCATGTTCTGCATTTGACGCGTTTGATCTAGACTTCTGCATATTCTTTAAGCATAGAAATATAATTAGTAGAATGGTAAAAGCCCCATCCGACCACGCGTACTGAATGAATGGTGATGGCAGGTCTAGTAATTCTATTATATGGCTTGGACCAGGGCTGATGCTGCTAACTCTGTGGGAAA
>NW_026601266.1:50000-63061 GCF_029448725.1 Salvelinus fontinalis
CTCTCTGTCGCTCTCTGTCTCTCTGTCGCTCTCTCTCTCTGTCGCTCTCTGTCTCTGTCGCTCTCTCTCTCTCTGTTGCTCTCTCTCTCTCTGTCGCTCTCTCTCTCTCTGTCGCTCTCTCTCTCTCTGTCGCTCTCTCTCTCTCTCTGTCGCTCTCTCTCTCTCTCTGTCGCTCTCTCTGTCTCTGTCGCTCTCTGTCGCTCGCTCTCTGTCGCTCTCTGTCGCTCGCTCTCTGTCGCTCTCTGTCGCTCGCTCTCTGTCGCTCTCTGTCGCTCTCTCTCTCTGTCGCTCTCTCTCTCTGTCGCTCTCTCTCTCTGTCGCTCTCTCTCTCTGTCGCTCTCTCTCTCTCTGTCGCTCTCTCGCTCTGTCTCTCTCTCGCTCTGTCTCTGTCTCTGTCGCTCTCTCTCTCTGTCGCTCTCTCTCTCTGTCGCGCTCTCTCTCTGTCGCGCTCTCTCTCTGTCGCGCTCTCTCTCTGTCGCGCTCTCTCTCTGTCGCGCTCTCTCTCTGTCGCGCTCTCTCTCTGTCGCGCTCTCTCTCTGTCGCGCTCTCTCTCTGTCGCGCTCTCTCTCTGTCGCGCTCTCTCTCTGTCGCGCTCTCTCTCTGTCGCGCTCTCTCTCTGTCGCGCTCTCTCTCTGTCGCGCTCTCTCTCTGTCGCGCTCTCTCTCTGTCGCGCTCTCTCTCTGTCGCGCTCTCTCTCTGTCGCGCTCTCTCTCTGTCGCGCTCTCTCTCTGTCGCGCTCTCTTTCTCTCTCTCTCTGTCGCGCTCTCTTTCTCTCTCTCTCTGTCGCGCTCTTTCTCTCTCTCTCTGTCGCTCTTTCTCTCTCTCTCTGTCGCTCTCTTTCTCTCTCTCTCTGTCGCTCTCTTTCTCTCTCTCTCTGTCGCTCTCTTTCTCTCTCTCTCTGTCGCTCTCCCTTTCTCTCTCTCTCTGTCGCTCTCTCTTTCTCTCTCTCTCTGTCGCTCTCTCTTTCTCTCTCTCTCTGTCGCTCTCTCTCTCTGTCGCTCTCTCTCTCTCTCTGTCGCGCTCTCTCTGTCGCGCTCTCTCTGTCGCTCTCTCTCTCTCTGTCGCTCTCTCTCTGTCGCTCTCTCTCTGTCGCGCTCTCTCTGTCGCTCTCTCTCTCTCTGTCGCTCTCTCTCTCTCTGTCGCTCTCTCTCTCTCTCTGTCGCTCTCTCTCTCTCTCTGTCGCTCTCTCTCTCTCTCTGTCGCGCTCTCTCTCTCTCTGTCGCGCTCTCTCTCTCTCTGTCGCGCTCTCTCTCTGTCTCTGTCGCTCTCTCTCTCTGTCTCTGTCGCTCTCTCTCTCTGTCTCTGGCGCGCTCTCTCTCTCTCTCTCTCTCGCTCTCTCTCTCTCTCGCTCTCTCTCTCTGTCGCTCTCTCTCGCTCTCTCTCTCTGTCGCTCTCTGTCGCTCTCTCTCTGTCGCTCTCTCTCTGTCGCTCTCTCTCTGTCGCTCTCTCTGTCGCGCTCTCTCTGTCGCGCTCTCTCTGTCGCGCTCTCTCTGTCGCGCTCTCTCTGTCGCGCTCTCTCTGTCGCGCTCTCTCTGTCGCGCTCTCTCTGTCGCTCTCTCTCTCTCTGTCGCTCTCTCTCTCTCTGTCGCTCTCTCTCTCTCTCTGTCGCTCTCTCTCTCTCTCTGTCGCTCTCTCTCTCTCTCTGTCGCTCTCTCTCTGTCTCTGTCGCTCTCTGTCGCTCGCTCTCTGTCGCTCTCTGTCGCTCTCTGTCGCTCTCTGTCGCTCTCTGTCGCTCTCTGTCGCTCTCTGTCGCTCTCTGTCGCTTTCTCTGTCGCTCTCTGTCGCTCTCTCTGTCGCTCTCTGTCGCTCTCTGTCGCTCTCTGTCGCTCTCTCTGTCGCTCTCTCTGTCGCTCTCTCGCTCTGTCGCTCTCTCGCTCTGTCGCTCTCTCGCTCTGTCGCTCTCTCGCTCTGTCTCTCTCTCGCTCTGTCTCTCTCTCGCTCTGTCTCTGTCTCTGTCTCTGTCGCTCTCTCTCTGTCGCTCTCTCTGTCGCTCTCTGTCTCTCTGTCGCTCTCTCTCTCTGTCGCTCTCTGTCTCTCTGTCTCTCTGTCGCTCTCTCTCTCTCTGTCGCTCTCTCTCTCTCTGTCGCTCTCTCTCTCTCTGTCGCTCTCTCTCTCTCTGTCGCTCTCTCTCTCTCTCTGTCGCTCTCTCTCTCTCTCTGTCTCTCTCTCTGTCGCTCTCTCTCTCTGTCGCTCTCTCTCTCTCTCGCTCTGTCTCTCTCTCGCTCTGTCTCTCTCTCGCTCTGTCTCTGTCTCTGTCTCTGTCGCTCTCTCTCTGTCGCTCTCTCTGTCGCTCTCTGTCTCTCTGTCGCTCTCTCTCTCTGTCGCTCTCTGTCTCTCTGTCTCTCTGTCGCTCTCTCTCTCTCTGTCGCTCTCTCTCTCTCTGTCGCTCTCTCTCTCTCTGTCGCTCTCTCTCTCTCTGTCGCTCTCTCTCTCTCTCTGTCGCTCTCTCTCTCTCTCTGTCGCTCTCTCTCTCTCTCTGTCGCTCTCTCTCTCTCTCTGTCGCTCTCTCTCTCTCTCTGTCGCTCGCTCTCTGTCGCTCTCTGTCGCTCGCTCTCTCTGTCGCTCTCTCTCTCTGTCGCTCTCTCTCTCTGTCGCTCTCTCTCTCTCTGTCGCTCTCTCGCTCTGTCTCTCTCTCGCTCTCTCTCTGTCGCTCTCTCGCTCTGTCTCTCTGTCGCTCTCTCTCTCTGTCGCGCTCTCTCTCTGTCGCGCTCTCTCTCTGTCGCGCTCTCTCTCTGTCGCGCTCTCTCTCTGTCGCGCTCTCTCTCTGTCGCGCTCTCTCTCTGTCGCGCTCTCTCTCTGTCGCGCTCTCTCTCTGTCGCGCTCTCTCTCTGTCGCGCTCTCTCTCTGTCGCGCTCTCTCTCTGTCGCGCTCTCTCTCTGTCGCGCTCTCTGTCGCGCTCTCTTTCTCTCTCTCTCTGTCGCGCTCTTTCTCTCTCTCTCTGTCGCGCTCTTTCTCTCTCTCTCTGTCGCTCTCTTTCTCTCTCTCTCTGTCGCTCTCTTTCTCTCTCTCTCTGTCGCTCTCCCTTTCTCTCTCTCTCTGTCGCTCTCTCTTTCTCTCTCTCTCTGTCGCTCTCTCTTTCTCTCTCTCTCTGTCGCTCTCTCTTTCTCTCTCTCTCTGTCGCTCTCTCTTTCTCTCTCTCTCTCTGTCGCTCTCTCTTTCTCTCTCTCTCTCTGTCGCTCTCTCTTTCTCTCTCTCTCTCTGTCGCTCTCTCTTTCTCTCTCTCTCTCTGTCGCTCTCTCTTTCTCTCTCTCTCTCTGTCGCTCTCTCTTTCTCTCTCTCTCTCTGTCGCTCTCTCTTTCTCTCTCTCTCTGTCGCTCTCTCTGTCGCTTTCTCTCTCTCTCTCTCTGTCGCTTTCTCTCTCTGTCGCTCTCTGTCGCTCTCTCTATATATCTATCTGTAATTTTGTAATCAGTGACGCTGCTCAATCCAGTCGGGTCAAATCTTAGTGGGAAGCCTTCCTCTGAATCGAATGATTACTCAGAATCTAATCCCGGCGACTTTCCAGACCTTGAGGGAAGCCAGGTGGAATGCAACCGGTTCCTCCTGTCGATACCAATGACCTGCACCAGCAGCCTTCAACAGTGTGTGTGTGTGTGTGTGTGTGTGCCTTAAATCCTCTCTCTCTCCAAGGGGTGTACGAGGAAGCTACGTGCTCCTGCTCTTTAAAAGCCTAGCTTTGATTTCAGAGTCAAAGGTGACCTTTTGAGACCACGCTCTCCAGAATGACTTTGCTCCTCTTGGTGAGGCTTAAGTTGACAAACAAAAGGTGCAATGGGTCCGCACCCTAAAAGATGTCTCATAAAGCTTACTTCCTTTTAGATCGCTTGAATTCTTTTCATTGCATCGGGGATAGCGTACACAGATGTTTCGGCTTTGCAGCCTTCTTCAGTGTGAAGCTTAAATTGGACCATGAAGTATATTAAATGTGCTTTAGAGAGGCGTGCGTGACCTTTGCAAACGTACAGTACTTTTTTTGTGTATTATACAACGAGTGGGTCTAATCCTGAATGCCGATTGGTTTAAACCGCATTCCAGCTGATATCTATGACATTAAAATGACTTTTTACTCTGTTCCATGTTTTTAATACAGGCTCCAGACGGCCTAATGATAGTGGACCCGACACTCTTGCTTCTCTGAGATGTCTGTGTTTAGTATAGTGTCTGCATGAAGACACAAGAGATATTGAGCCACACACACACACACACACACACACACACACTGCAAACCTATACAAATGGAAAGTGCTTGATTAGTCACATGCAAAGTTCTGATTCTTCATTTCAAAATGGCTAGTCTAGACACCAAGCCCTCATTGAAGTGAGGCCATTGAAAGCAGTTATTATTACAAGCTTTTGAAGACTGTGGGTTGAAAAATGGTTTTGATTGTGTCCTCAAAAATTAATCAGTATCCCATGGACCCTGTCGTAACCAGAGCACCACATCTGTATTAGAAGTATCATCTTGCCACAAGTAGCATTCTATTCTTATCCTACACATAGACTAGACAGCTGGGCTTCATTTTAGCAGACGCTCTGCATCCAGAGCGACTTACAGTAGAGTGCATACATTTTCAAATTGGTCCCCCGTGGGAATCGAACCCACAACCCTGGCATTGCTTGCGCCATGCTCTACCAACTGAGCCACAGGGGACTAGACTGTAGCGCTAAACGTCAGCGGAAGAAATGGCAGCAGTTTTACGCGCGCCTAACCAATTGTACTATTATGTGTTTTTTGTCGCAATATTTGTAACTTATTTTGTACATAATGTTTCTGCCACCGTATCTTACGGCAAAAAAGAGCTTCTGGATGTCAGGACATTGATCTCTCACCTCGGATTAGACAAATATTCTTTCTTCAACAAGCAGGACGCACAGGATATACTGCTAACACCCGACAAAGCCAACATCCCCGTTATTGGCAAGAGAAAGAGACGCAGGTACAGAGGACACAGGGATGGGTGCCTCGTAAGGATCCGCATAAGGCGAGTGGGAAAGCGGCCGTTACCGTCAATATTACTCGCCAACGTACAATCATTGGACAATAAATTAGACAAGGTACGATCACGAATATCCTACTAACGGGACATCAATAACTGTGACTTCAGCTAGCAGGATATACTCTGCACAGGCTAGATAGAACAGCACACTCCGGTAAGACGAGGGGTGGGGTCTGTGCATATTTGTAAACAACAGCTGGTGCACAAAATCTAAGGAAGTCTCTAGGTTTTGCTCGTCTGAGGTAGAGTATTTTATGATAAACTGTAGACCACACTATTTGCCAAGAGTTTTCATCTATACTTTTCGTGGCTGTTTATTTACCACTACAGACAGATGCTGGCGCCAAGACCGCACTCAGTCAGCTGTATAAGGAAATAAGCAAACAGGAAACCGCTCTTTTTGGCCGGAGACTTTAATGCAGGGAAACTTAAATCAGTTTTACCTCATTTCTATCAACATGTTAAATGCGCAACCAGAGGGAAAAAAGTTCTAGATCACCTGTACTCCACACACAGAGACACGTTCTGACCACAATTCTATCCTCCTGATTCCTGCTTACAAGCAAAAATGAAAGCAGGAAGCACCAGTGACTCGGTCTAAAAAAATGGTCAGATGAAGCAGATGCTAAACTACAGGACTGTTTTGCTATCACAGACTGGAACATGTTCCAGGACTCTTCCGATTGCATTGAGGAGTACACACATCAGTCACTGGCTTTATCAATAAGTGCATCGAGGACGTTGTCCCCACAGTGACTGTACGTACTTACCCCAACCAGAAGCCATGGATTACAGGCAACATTTGCACTGAGCTAAAATCCTGATATGCCCTGCGACAAACCATCAAACAGGCAAAGCGCCAATACAGGGCTAAGATTGAATCTTACTACACCGGCTCCAATGCTCGTCTTATGTGGCAGGGCTTGCAAATTATTACAGACTACAAAGGGAAGCACAGCTGCAAGCTGCCCAGTGACACGAGCCTACCAGACGAGCTAAATCACTTCTATGCTCGCTTCGAGGCATGCAACACTGAACCATGCATGACAACATCAGCTGTTACTGACGACTGTGTGACCACGCTCTCTGTAGCCAACGTGAATAAGACCTTTAAACAGGTCAACATTCACAGGCCACGGGGCCAAACGGATTACCAGGACGTGTGCTCCGGGCATGTGCTGACCAACTGGCAGGTGTCTTCACTGACGTTTTCAACATGTCCCTGATTGAGTCTGTAATACCAACATGTTTCAAGCAGACCAACATAGTCCCTGTGCCCAAGAACACAAAGGCAACCTGCCTAAATGACTACCGACCCATAGCACTCACGTCCGTAGCCGTGCTTTGAAAAGCTGGAATGGCTCACATCAACACCATTATCCCAGAAACCCTAGACCCACTCCAATTTGCATACCGCCCAAACAGATCCACAGATGATGCAATGTCTATTGCACTCCACACTGCCCTTTCACACCTGGACAAAAGGAAAACCTATGTGAGAATGCTATTCATTGACTACAGCTCAGCGTTCAACACCATAGTACCCTAAAAGCTCATCACTAAGCTAAGGATCCTGGGACTAAACACCTCCCTCTGCAACTGGATCCTGGACTTCCTGACGGGACGCCCCCAGGTGGTGAGGGTAGGTAGCAACACATCTGCCACGCTGATCCTCAACATTGGAGCCCCTCTGGGGTGCGTGCTCAGTCCCCTCTTGTGCTCCCTGTTCACCCACGACTGCGTGGCCAGGCACGACTCCAACACGATCATTAAGTTTGCAGATGACACAACAGTGGTAGGCATGATCATTGACAACGATGAGACATCCAATAGGGAGGAGTTCAGAGGCCTGGCTGTGTGGTGCCAGGCCAACAACCTCTCCCGCAACGTAACCAAGACTAAGGAGATGATTGTGGACTACAGGAAAAGAAGGGCCGAGCATGCCCCCATTCTCATCGATGGGGCTGTAGTGGAGCAGGTTGAGAGCTTCAAGTTCCTTGGTATCCACATCACCAACAAACTAGAATGGTCCAAGCATACCAAGACAGTCGTGAAGAGGACACGACAAAGCCTATTCCCCCTCAGGAAACTAAAAAGATTTGCATGGGTCCTCAGATCCTCAAAAGGTTCTACAGCTGCAACATAGAGAGCATCCTGACTGGTTGCATCACTACCTGGTAGGGCAACTGCTTGGCCTCCGACCGCAAGGCACTACAGAGGGTAGTGCGTACAGCCCAGTACATCACTGGGGCCTCTATACCAGAGGAAGGCCCTAAAAATGGTCAAAGACTCCAGCCATCCCAGTCATAGACTGTTCCCTCTGCTACATCATGGCAAGCAGTACCGGAGCGCCAAGTCTACGACCAAAAGGCTTCTCAACAGCTTTCACCCCCAAATCATAAGACTCCTGAACAGGTAATCAAATGGCTACCCGGACTATTTGCGTTGTGTCTCCCCCAATCCCTCTTTTACGCTGCTGCTACTATCTGTTTATCATATATGCATATTCACTTTAAACAATACACTCATGTACATACTACCTCAATTAGCCTGACTAATCGGTACCCCGCACATTGGCTACCCAGACTATCTGCATTGTGTCCCGCCACCCACCACCCGCCAACCCCTCTTTACGCTACTGTTACTCTCTGTTCATTCTATATGCATAGTCACTTTGACCATATCTACATGTACATACTACCTCAATCAGCCTGACTAACCGGTGCCTGTATATAGCCTCGCTACTGTTATAGCCTCGCTACTGTTATAGCCTCGCTACTGTTATAGCCTCGCTACTGTTATAGCCTCGTTACTGTTATAGCCTCGCTACTGTTATAGCCTCGTTACTGTATATAGCCTCGCTACTGTTATAGCCTCGTTACTGTTATAGCCTCGCTACTGTTATAGCCTCGCTACTGTTATAGCCTCGCTACTGTTATAGCCTCGCTACTGTTATAGCCTCGCTACTGTATATAGCCTCGCTACTGTTATAGCCTCGCTACTGTTATAGCCTCGCTACTGTTATAGCCTCGCTACTGTACATAGCCTCGCTACTGTATATAGCCTCGCTACTGTATATAGCCTCGCTACTGTATATAGCCTCGCTACTGTATATAGCCTCGCTACTGTTATAGCCTCGCTACTGTTATAGCCTCGCTACTGTATATAGCCTCGCCACTGTTATAGCCTCGCTACTGTTATAGCCTCGCTACTGTTATAGCCTCGCTACTGTTATAGCCTCGCTACTGTTATAGCCTCGCTACTGTTATAGCCTCGCTACTGTTATAGCCTCGCTACTGTTATAGCCTCGCTACTGTATATAGCCTCGCTACTGTATATAGCCTCGCTACTGTATATAGCCTCGCTACTGTTATAGCCTCGCTACTGTTATAGCCTCGCTACTGTATATAGTCTCGCTACTGTATATAGCATCGCTACTGTTATAGCCTCGCTACTGTATATAGCATCGCTACTGTATATAGCCTCGCTACTGTTATTTGTCACTGTCTTTTTACTGTTGTTTTTTTTTCTTTACTTATCTATTGTTCACCTAATACCTATTTTTTACTTAAAAATTGCATTGTTGGTTAGGGCCTGTAAGTAAGCGTTTCACTGTAAGGTCTACTACGCCTGTTGTATTCGGCGCACGTGACAAATAAACTTTGATTTGAAATGGGTGCATCATTATATGTGTGCCTACACGGGTGTATTAACGCCTGTGGCCTCTCTGCACAACAGCCCTGATGATCTAAGAGCATTCAGCGTTCCCTACCTGCAATCAATGGAACCCAGTGGAGTGCTGGTCCGTTACCAGGCATTGCAAATCCATCAAGCCAGTAACTATCGGCAGTAGTAATTACATGCACACTGCCCTGTGTCTATTAGGGATAGGGACTCAGACCATGGCCTGTATCTGATCTAGGATCAGTTCCTCCCTGTCCGTGATGGTATTAATCATGATGTACAGGTGTGGCAAAACTAAAAGGCAAAACTGATCCTAGACCATCACTCGTGCTCCGAGATGCTTGATAAATCCGGGCTCAGAGACTGTGGATTCTCTCTTGTTTTCCCATATGAACCTTAATGAAAGCCACAGTCCTTCTGGGGGGTTGTTCTGTTAGGTTGGAATCAGAGGACACTTGTGATCACATTCACAATCCACAATGGTTTCTAGGTAACAGAGAAGTCATGTGGTCACACTGAACCGCTACATAGCACAAGGAATGAGGCAAAAAAATAAAAATAAATAAATAGACAGCATATACCGTATACTATGTGACTGGTTACAATGCTACATAACAAACATAACGACTGCTTTACCACTTCCATAGTTACTGTAATCGTATGCCTTCTATAACGTAGACGTTATTCAGTAATTGTGGGAACATGTTAATTATTTAATCATCTTGGTCCCCCCCCCCCTCTCTCTCCCCCCCCTCTCTCTCTGTGTCTCTCTCGCTCTTGGCCTCTGTGTGTGTTTGCTCTCTTCCTAACTTCCACGGTTGGCAAAATGAGATGCTGGCTTCATGTTCACTCAAGCATGCAATTTTAAAGGGTCAAAGGTGGGTGACAACCATTTCCCTCTCTGCCTCCAACTCCGACAGCATTGGCACAGCACTGTGCATCTAATTGGCTCCACCGTGTATCGAGAACAGCATGTACCAATGAAACAAACTTCGGGACTGTTTTTGTTTGTAAAGTAAAAGTCTACCTGGTTTATTATGGACAGAATGGCGAGACAATTAAAATGTGATTCGAGCAGCAAACAGCCGCGGTGCCACCGCCCTCCTACAGTCCTATCTGAGCAGCAAACGCTTGTCACAACCAGTTGCCGTCAGAATCGGTTGCTGGAATTTTACCAAGAGCAATTACGCCTCAAAACCCATCTGTTTTACGCCGGAGGAAAGAGCTGTTTTGCCAGCGCTTTCACACTTCATAAAAAAATAATAATTACGCTTCCATGTCTGCGCTCGTTGCATCCGTCTCTCTCTCTCTCTCGGAGTCATTTCAGTGCTTGCGAAAGGGGACGTTTGTTCTCCTCCTGTGTGGTTTTTAATTGAGGGGAAAGCTGCATTCATTGTGGAGGCCGGACGGCATTTTCTCTCCTCTGTTTTCTTTCTTTTGACTTATCGTCTTGAGCGGATCTCGGCCTTCTCCGTGTTCTGTAGTGCTTCTGAAGTGGCAGGTTTAAGTACGTTATCTGGGAATGAATGACTAAGGAGACTATTGAGCCCCGTCACTTGATTAATGGATGGTATTCATCCACTGTGTCGTGAGGAAGGTCAGTGACTGTTCCTGTTTTCTGTCCTGACATCTCATCTCTCATTCAATTGTCATCGATCCACACTTGGCTTTTGAATAACCTGACGTGGATGTAATCTAAAATAGAGTTGTCGTCCCCACCACATAAGGACACACAGACACACACACGCAATCCCCAACAGACACACGCACACACACACACACACGCACACACACACGCACACACACACATACCATCCCCAACAAACACACTCTCACTAACACACGCACACAATCCCCAACAAACACACTCTCACTAACACACGCACACAATCCCCAACAAACACACTCTCACTAACACACACACCACACAATCCCCAACAAACACACTCTCACTAACACACACACACACACAATCCCCAACAAACACACTCTCACTAACACACACACACACACAATCCCCAACAAACACACACACCATACAATCCCCAACAAACACACTCTCACTAACACACACACATACAATTCAATCTATGCACTATGAAAATAATCATACAAGGCCTGTGTTGAGAACAGTCTGCAGGAACCTGGTTGTTTGGGGAATAGTGATTTTATTTCCCCTAGAAAACCAAAGTGGTAAATGAGAGTGGGTTGACAATGCTAGTCAGCTGAAGGTGTGTGCGTGCGTTTATCTTTTTTGTCGTGTTTGTACATGCGTGTGTAGGTGAGTCACTGACTGTGTGGTTGGGATGCTGTGAAGGGACATGTCTATCTGCAATATTAAAGCTGATCTACCCCCCCCCCCCCAAATATATAGAAACACTTCACTGCTCTGTTTTTGCCATCTTTAGAATTCAACAAGGTGCCATTCCACATCTCCGTAACGACAATATATCTGTTTCTATTCCAATCTCACCCTAACGAGAGAAACAAGTCTTAGTGACAGAGATGAATTAACATGTACTCTGGCTTTAATTGTAAGCCCCTCCCCTCTAAGGCAACATCACATGGTGTCATTCCCTCATTCTACGGTGTTTTACATAAACCATGGAGATGTAGATAGCCCTCGACCCGAAGGCCTCAGAGGAAGAACACTTGACAAATGCTCAAGTATCGCCCAGAAACCACTTTCTCCATGTTAATGATGGATTATAGAGGGTGGACAAATGAGCTAGTCAGACTTGGGACTGCCCTAATTCTCTGGAGAGATATTACACACATAATTCACTGTACTGCAGCGTAGCGTAGCATACTGGGTATTTTAAAGCATGAATTTTACATTAAAGACGACTAAAAATAGTGGGAGTTTGTTTCTGGTTTGTTCTAGTTCTCTGCAGATATCACACAAATACCTTACTGTACTGTTCCATAACATATTGGAGCATGTTAATCATGACTTTTACATTTAGTCCTATTAGGTGTTTTTCTTGTTAAAGTCGATCTACACTAACTGGGGATTTGTTAATCATGACTTTTACGTTTCGACATGCTACTATTGTGGTAGTTTATCTAAGTCTAGTTTCATCAACGGGCATGAAAAGGACACAATTCTGTTAGTAGGTTTTAGTAAGGGAACTGGAAGCCATCCAACTGCAGATCAGTCTGTCTGTACAGCTCCAGCCCGGCCGGTGGGTCCCAATGCGATCCTGGCGACCTGTTTGAACAAAGCCTGCAGTGTTGTCACATTGATTGAGGCAGCTCCCCTGAGCATTAAACCCAATTATTGCAGAGTCACGTAAAAAAGAGCTCATTCATTCCCAATGAGTGTCTTTACAACCCTCTTCAGTCCAGAGGCTGGTTTCTCCATCAACACGACCCTTATCGTAAGATCTGTCCTTAATGACCATGTATCTATAATTAGCCACCATCCAGCTTTATATAGGTCAAGGATCCAACTCGGAGTCGGACACATATCCTACTAGGCATAGACTTATGGGCCTTGGCGTCTTCACTAGCTGTATAGTAGCCCTATCTTCCTGTGTACAGTAGCAAATCTTTTCCATGTCTGCATGACCACTCCCTCTTGCGTTGCGGAACACAGTTCTTAACATGTCCTGAAGGGACTCAACCAACAAACTCCACTTCAGTTGACAAGGAGGAGTAATAATGGGAGCAAATAGGAAACTAGCTTTTCTTTAGGGTCCTGCAGTGTATTTCTATCTTATTTTTAGCGTCCCGCGGCTAAAGCTTTAGGCCTCTTAAGGGGTAAGCTAAAGTGCTTCGCTGTACTTCTGTTGCTGTCAGGTTTTTTGGTCTCTCTCTGTGGGAGTTTGGGGACTTTGACGTTTCCATGGAACTTTCCCCTCCCCTGTGCTCTCAAGACGCCATTTCAGGGGACCTCTGTGGAGGCGAGACAATTGCCTGTCCTTTCACTCCTGCTCTCTCACTCACTCTCCTCTCTCTGTGTTTCTATATGTGACGCTCTCACTCTTGTGGTTGACAAGAAGGCATGTTTCTGTGGAACTTTCCCCTCCCCTGTGCTCTCAAGACTCCATTTCAGGGGACCTCTGTGGAGGCGAGACAATTGCCTGTCTCTTCACTTTCACTCCTGCTCTCTCTCTCTCTCATCTGTGTTTCTGTATGTGACTCTCTTTCTTTCTCTCTCTCGCTCTCCTCTCTCTGTGTTTCTGTATGTTTCTCTCTCTCGCTCTCCTCTCTCTGTGTTTCTGTATGTGACTCTTTCTCTCTCCTCTCTGTGTTTCTGTATCTGACTCTCTCTCTCCTCTCTCTGTGTCTGTATCTGACTCTCCTCTCTCTGTGTTTCTGTATCTGTCTCTCTCTCTCTCTCTCTCCTCTGTGTTTCTGTATCTGACTCTCTCTCTC
>NW_026601267.1:0-5000 GCF_029448725.1 Salvelinus fontinalis
ACACATCTAGACACCTGGTGACTCATCTGGACACATCTAGACACCTGGTGACTCATCTGGATGAATCTAGACACCTGGTGACTCATCTGGATAAATCTAGACACCTGGTGACTCATCTGGATGAATCTAGACACCTGGTGACTCATCTGGATAAATCTAGACACCTGGTGACTCATCTGGATAAATCTAGACACCTGGTGACTCATCTGGATGAATCTAGACACCTGGTGACTCATCTGGATGAATCTAGACACCTGGTGACTCATCTGGATAAATCTAGACACCTGGTGACTCATCTGGATGAATCTAGACACCTGTTGACTCATCTGGATGAATCTAGACACCTGGTGACTCATCTGGATGAATCTAGACACCTGGTGACTCATCTGGATGAATCTAGACACCTGGTGACCCATCTGGGCACATCTAGACACCTGGTGACTCATCTGGATGAATCTAGACACCTGGTGACACCTGGACAAGCTGATCCTAGATCTGTGCCTAAGGGCAACTTCTACCCCAAGCTACTAAATCACGTATGCTTCCATCCATCCACTCATATAGGTTGTGTTCCAAATGGACCCTATTCCCTATATAGTGCACTACTTTTGACCTGGGACCATAAGGCTCTGGTCAGAAGTAGTGCCCTATAAAGGGAATACTAGGTTGATAGTATTCTCATGTCCTGCACCATGTTCTGTAAATACTGTCTGTCTGTCTGTCTGTCAGTCTGTGTCTGTCTAACCTAGTTATCTCAGTGGTCAACCATTACATAGAGTCAGAGTTATATAGTCAGACTGTGCAGGATTTTGTTCCTGACCACCACCAAATCACTTTGAAAATAGCTAATCAAGTGGATTAGTCAAAATCAGGTGGGTTAGTGCAGGGCTGGAACAAAAGCCTGCACAGCTTGTACTGATGGTCTTCTAGGGTTGGTGGCCACTAGTTTAAAGGGTCAATCTGGGATTGATTCTCGTCCAGGGTTGGTGGCCACTAGTTTAAAGGGGCAATCTGGGATTCTGCGACATCACACCGCTTGAGTTCTCTCTCCTCCAATCATACACAGTAGTGTAGTGGCGTCAGCGCGGCAACCTCACGGCTAACCAATCAGTAAGAGTGTTGTTGTGCTGTGGTCAGGACCATTGCAACAGTAGCATGTTATCCAGTGTTACTGTCGTTGTATATCTATCATACCTGTATAACTAATAGTTATCTAAACACTCCCCAATGAACACTTGATGAAGGAATGTGTTAAACAAAAATAAATTAAATCATGTGAATCTGAGGATCAGTTGTGGTGTTGATTATTTGATGAAACTGTGTTTCTGTGTGACATTGTTTGTTTGTGGGCGACTGTCTTCTTCCTGGGGTCATTACATCCTACAGGAGGCCTGGTGCTGTATTCATGTCTTCTTCCTGGGGTCATTACATCCTACAGGAGGCCTGGTGCTGTATTCATGTCTTCTTCCTGGGGTCATCCTACAGGAGGCCTGGTGCTGTATTCATGTCTTTCTCCTGGGGTCATCACATCCTACAGGAGGCCTGGTGCTGTATTCATGTCTTCCTCCTGGGGTCATCACATCCTACAGGAGGCCTGGTGCTGTATTCATGTCTTCCTCCTGGGGTCATCACATCCTACAGGAGGCCTGGTGCTGTATTCATGTCTTCCTCCTGGGGTCATCACATCCTACAGGAGGCCTGGTGCTGTATTCATGTCTTCCTCCTGGGGTCATCACATCCTACAGGAGGCCTGGTGTTGTATTCATGTCTTCCTCCTGGGGTCATCACATCCTACAGGAGGCCTGGTGTTGTATTCATGTCTTCCTCCTGGGGTCATCACATCCTACAGGAGGCCTGGTGCTGTATTCATGTCTTCCTCCTGGGGTCATCACATCCTACAGGAGGCCTGGTGTTGTATTCATGTCTTCCTCCTGGGGTCATCACATCCTACAGGAGGCCTGGTGCTGTATTCATGTCTTCCTCCTGGGGTCATCACATCCTACAGGAGGCCTGGTGCTGTATTCATGTCTTCCTCCTGGGGTCATTACATCCTCCTGGAGGCCTGGTGCTGTATTCATGTCTTCCTCCTGGGGTCATCACATCCTACAGGAGGCCTGGTGCTGTATTCATGTCTTCCTCCTGGGGTCATCACATCCTACAGGAGGCCTGGTGCTGTATTCATGTCTTCCTCCTGGGGTCATTACATCCTACAGGAGGCCTGGTGCTGTATTCATGTCTTCCTCCTGGGGTCATCACATCCTACAGGAGGCCTGGTGCTGTATTCATGTCTTCTTCCTGGGGTCATTACATCCTACAGGAGGCCTGGTGCTGTATTCATGTCTTCCTCCTGGGGTCATTACATCCTACAGGAGGCCTGGTGCTGTATTCATGTCTTCCTCCTGGGGTCATTACATCCTACAGGAGGCCTGGTGCTGTATTCATGTCTTCTTCCTGGGGTCATTACATCCTACAGGAGGCCTGGTGCTGTATTCATGTCTTCCTCCTGGGGTCATCACATCCTACAGGAGGCCTGGTGCTGTATTCATGTCTTCCTCCTCGGGTCATCACATCCTACAGGAGGCCTGGTGCTGTATTCATGTCTTCCTCCTGGGGTCATTACATCCTACAGGAGGCCTGGTGCTGTATTCATGTCTTCCTCCTGGGGTCATCACATCCTACAGGAGGCCTGGTGCTGTATTCATGTCTTCCTCCTCGGGTCATCACATCCTACAGGAGGCCTGGTGCTGTATTCATGTCTTCCTCCTGGGGTCATCACATCCTACAGGAGGCCTGGTGCTGTATTCATGTCTTCTTCCTGGGGTCATTACATCCTACAGGAGGCCTGGTGCTGTATTCATGTCTTCCTCCTGGGGTCATCACATCCTACAGGAGGCCTGGTGCTGTATTCATGTCTTCTTCCTGGGGTCATCACATCCTACAGGAGGCCTGGTGCTGTATTCATGTCTTCCTCCTGGGGTCATCACATCCTACAGGAGGCCTGGTGCTGTATTCATGTCTTCCTCCTGGGGTCATCACATCCTACAGGAGGCCTGGTGCTGTATTCATGTCTTCCTCCTGGGGTCATCACATCCTACAGGAGGCCTGGTGCTGTATTCATGTCTTCCTCCTGGGGTCATCACATCCTACAGGAGGCCTGCTGCTCTATTCATGTCTTCTTCCTGGGGGTAACCCGGCCTAGACCAAGAGCAAGCAAAGCAGAAGCAAGACCACAGTAGCTGTAATACGTGCGGTACTGGCGGCAGAGAAGTCAGGCGCAGGAGAGCAAAGACTGTGTTACAACGGTGCAGTTTAATAATAAAAATCCCCGTGAACAAAAACAAGAAATAAATAAATACAATGGGACGAAACCCTCCAACATAACGTGCACAAACTCTTACAATCAACAAGGACATGGGGGACAAGGACATGGGGGAAACAGAGGGTTAAATACACAACATGTAATTGATGGAATTGAAACCAGGTGTGTGGGAAGACAAGACAAAACCAATGGAAAATGAAAAGTGGATCGGCGATGGCTAGAAGGCCGGTGACGTCGACCGCCGAACGCCGCCCGAACAAGGAGAGGGACCGACTTCGGCGGAAGTCTACAACGGACGTACAACACGTTTGGCACAACGGTTGGGATGCCAGTTGTATCATAGAGTTTTATCTGCACACAAATAAACTACACAAGCGTGTGGAGACACCGCTCAATGGATCTGCAACAAACTCTTCATTGCATCACAAAAATAAATCAGATCACAACCATTGTGTCCAATGTGTTCTAGATCAGTTGCAGAATCTGAGTGTGAACGGGGCCAAAGCTACACAACACCAACCCAAGCTGTGACTGAGTGGAACAGACAGTGAAACTGAGACTCAGAGCTAACGGACGGCTGACACCTCACACTGGCCAGGGACCAAATATAGATCAAGAACACGTTCCAGTTTCTCAAAGACGTGTTTGAACATGTCATGGCTGTTGTTGGTTGTTGTTGTAGTCTATATCTGTGTGTAAGGTTGTACAATTCCAGTAACTTCCAATTAAATTCCCTGGATTTCCTGCTTGTACCCCCCCCCCCTGAGTCCGGGAATCTTCCAAACTGGAAAACCGGGGAATTTTGGTAAAACGAGTGTGATTCTGCAAGCCTTTGTGTGTGCTTCACTATACTGACCTGACCAGTTGTAAGACCGTGAATGTATCCGGTGACTAGGACATTATTCCATCAGTATAATATTTCTCATTATTTTTAAAAAAGAGAAACAGCAACATTCATTCTAATTCAATTTAAAGTTTGTAAATTAAAAAAAAAAGGTACCAATTTTAATTTACACACTTAACAAGCTAGTGCGTAGAGAGTGTTTTGTAGATGCTGAGAACAAAATGTATGTTTTTAAATAACATTCTTACAACATTCTTTGAATATACCGACGTTTTCTTGTGGTTTTTATGTAAAGATTTCTTAATGTTCTGAGAACACGACTTGAAATAAAACCACGAGGAAACCTGAAGGAAACATTATGCTGAAGTACTGAAATTCCCACAGGAGAACGTTGTGTCTTAACGTTCTCTGAACGTTCTGAGAACGTGACTAAATGGAACCACGAGGAAACCTGTAAAAAACCTGTAGATAATGTTACGCTGAAGTCCTGACATTCCCATAAGAAGAACATTGTGTCTTAACGTTCTCTGAACGTTCTGAGAACGTGACTAAATGGAACCACGAGGAAACCTGTAAAAAACCTGTAGATAATATTACGCTAAAGTCCTGACATTCCCATAAGGAGAACGTTGTGTCTTAACGTTCTCTGAACGTTCTGAGAACGTGACTAAATGGAACCACGAGGAAACCTGTAGGAAACGTTATTGGAACGTTGTATGCAATATAACCCCAGGACAAACACACTCTCACCAAACTCTAACATAATTTTCCTTCCCTTTATTTAACTCGGCAAGTCACTTAACATCTAATTCTTATTTTACGATGACGGCCTACGCC
>NW_026601267.1:7500-62848 GCF_029448725.1 Salvelinus fontinalis
CATACATACATACAGATACATACATACATACATACATACATACATACATACATACATACATACAGATACATACATACATACATACATACATACATACATACAGATACATACATACATACATACATACATACAGATACATACATACATACAGATACATACATACAGATACATACATACATACATACAGATACATACATACATGCATACATACATACATACAGATACATACATACATACAGATACATACATACAGATACATACATACATACATACATACAGATACATACATACATATACATACATACATGCATACATACAGATACATACATACATACAGATACATACATACATACATACATACATACATACATACAGATACATACATACATACATACATACATACATACAGATACATACATACATACAGATACAGACATACATACAGATATACATACATACATACATACATACATACATACATACATACATACATACATACATACAGATACATACATACATACATACATACATACATACAGATACATACATACATACATACATACATACATACAGATACATACATACATACAGATACATACATACATACATACATACATACAGATACATACATACAGATACATACATACATACATACAGATACATACATACAGATACATACATACATACATACATACATACATACATACATACATACATACAGATACATACAGATACAGACATACATACAGATACATACATACATACATACATACATACATACATACATACATACATACATACATACAGATACATACATACAGATACATACATACATACATACATACATACATACAGATACATACAGATACAGACATACATACAGATACATACATACATACATACATACAGATACATACATACATACAGATACATACATACATACATACATACATACATACATACATACATACATACATACATACATACATACATACATACATACATACATACATACAGATACATACATACAGATACATACATACATACATACAGATACATACATACATACAGATACATACATACAGATACATACATACATACAGATACATACATACAGATACATACATACATACATACATACATACATACATACATACATACATACAGATACATACATACATACATACATACAGATACATACATACATATACATACATACATGCATACATACAGACACATACATACATACAGATACATACATACATACAGATACATACATACATACATACATACATACATACAGATACATACATACATACAGATACATACATACATACATACATACATACATACATACATACATACATACATACATACATACAGATACATACATACATACATCAATAGATACATACATCAATACATACATACATACATACATATACATACATACACACACACACATTACATAGTTCTAGTACTATATGGATATGCTACATATTCTACATACACAAGTCATCAGTGTGTTCCTAAGACAGTTAAGTACACAACTCTTAATACTATATTTGTCAGGACGGTTCCTCTGAAATCTTCATTCACCATTATTCCCTGGCGTCTTCCTCCAGGTTCCCCCCCGTTTAAAGACCACTCTATTTGTGAACTGTTTCCCCATTGAAAAATGGCCGCTCCAGTGGAAATACATTCAGCTAATGCAGTTTAAAAGATGACCCACTTCCTCCTTTGATTTCAACTCCCCGGGTGTTTATGCTCGATTAGATACAAATCTGACCCAACCGTCCATCCCGTCGTAAAAAAACTCTGTCGCAGCTCGTTGCCGTGGTAACGAGCCACCTCATAAATAAAATAAAAAGATTACAAAATGGCTTTCAGAAGAGAACAGCAGCATCTGAGTAACTAGCAACCGTTCCCTTTCTGGTGTTCCAACCAGAGACACGCACCTTTTCACGCCTCCGTCCATCCCTTTAAATCACTAAGTTGCTCTACAAATGAAGTTTTATTGAATTGAATTCATTCATTCATCCATTTCCTATTTTTTCCCACTAGTCCATTTAAAAAAATGGCTGCCACTGTCTCTTCCACCGCTGGTTGGTCACACGTTGATCATTTAGGACAGGAGGGGGGGAGGGGGGGGGGACAAGGCAAACTATTGTACACATTAAAACATTCCAGGACAAAGTAAAGTTGTAATGAATTGAAATCCTTCTATCCTTCTATTCCTCTTGTATTTCCCGCCCCGTCACTCCGTTTCTCTCCTTTGCCGTCCCGTCACACGTCGATACGTGCCGAGAGGAAGGGAGAGAAGAAGAAGTCGAAAACGAACTTGACAGAGTTGAGGGTGGTCCGTCTCCAGTCTCTCTCTATCTTCACCTGCAGAAAGAAGGACAGACACTGTAAGTCAGTTGGTAGAGCTTGCAATGCCAGGACAAGTGGGTTCGATTCCCGGGTCCTCCCACGTGTAAAATGTATGCAAGCGTGACTAAGTGTCTTTGGATAGAATTGTCTGCTAAATGGCATATTATTATTATATGTTACCTGTCCGGCAGCGGTCAGAAGGGAGGAGTCACAGTCCAGACAGTAGATGGCCTTCAGCTCGAAGGACGGGACCTGGGCCCCCAGACGACCCTCCAATGTGGTGCTAAACTCCACCAGGCTGCCGGGCTGCAGGCGCAGCAACACCTAGACAACACCAACACATTCATCATGTAACCATTTAGGATCATCATAACCATTTAGGATCATCATTTAGGATAATCATTTAGGATAGTCATTTAGGATCATCATAACCATTTAGGATAATCATTTAAGATAATCATTTAGGATACTCATTTAGGATAATCATAACCATTTAGGATAATCATAACCATTTATGATAATCATTTAGAGAGTTAGGACAGTGAGATTTATGCACTATGAAAGGCCAAACTCTGTAAATACATGGCTTTGGACAACACCAACAGCAACAGGTTTATAATGTCATCGTTAGAACAGGGTTCTATGAGTACCTAAGGAACAGGGTTCTATGAGTACCTAAGGAACAGGGTTCTATGAGTTCCTAAGGAATAGGGTTCTATGAGTACCTAAGGAGCAGGGTTCTATGAGTACCTAAGGAACAGGGTTCTATGAGTTCCTAAGGAACAGGGTTCTATGAGTACCTAAGGAACAGGGTTCTATGAGTACCTAAGGAACAGGGTTCTATGAGTACCTAAGGAATAGGGTTCTATGAGTACCTAAGGAGCAGGGTTCTATGAGTACCTAAGGAACAGGGTTCTATGAGTACCTAAGGAACAGGGATCTATGAGTACCTAAGGAACAGGGTTCTATGAGTACCTAAGGAACAGGGTTCTATGAGTACCTAAGGAACAGGGTTCTATGAGTACCTAAGGAACATGGTTCTATGAGTACCTAAGGAACAGGGTTCTATGAGTACCTAAGGAACAGGGTTCTATGAGTGCCTAAGGAGCAGGGTTCTATGAGTACCTAAGGAGCAGGGTTCTATGAGTACCTAAGGAAAAGGGTTCTATGAGTACCTAAGGAACAGGGTTCTATGAGTACCTAAGGAGCAGGGTTCTATGAGTACCTAAGGAACAGGGTTCTATGAGTACCTAAGGAACAGGGTTCTATGAGTACCTAAGGAACAGGGTTCTATGAGTACCTAAGGAACAGGGTTCTATGAGTACCTAAGGAACAGGGTTCTATGAGTACCTAAGGAACAGGGTTCTATGAGTACCTAAGGAATAGGGTTCTATGAGTACCTAAGGAACAGGGTTCTATGAGTACCTAAGGAACAGGGTTCTATGAGTACCTAAGGAACAGGGTTCTATGAGTACCTAAGGAACAGGGTTCTATGAGTACCTAAGGAACAGGGTTCTATGAGTACCTAAGGAACAGGGTTCTATGAGTACCTAAGGAACAGGGTTCTATGAGTACCTAAGGAATAGGGTTCTATGAGTACCTAAGGAACAGGGTTCTATGAGTACCTAAGGAATAGGGTTCTATGAGTACCTAAGGAACAGGGTTCTATGAGTACCTAAGGAATAGGGTTCTATGTGTACCTAAGGAACAGGGTTCTATGAGTACCTAAGGAATAGGGTTCTATGAGTTCCTAAGGAACAGGGTTCTATGAGTACCTAAGGAGCAGGGTTCTATGAGTACCTAAGGAACAGGGTTCTATGAGTTCCTAAGGAACAGGGTTCTATGAGTACCTAAGGAACAGGGTTCTATGAGTACCTAAGGAATAGGGTTCTATGAGTACCTAAGGAGCAGGGTTCTATGAGTACCTAAGGAACAGGGTTCTATGAGTACCTAAGGAACAGGGATCTATGAGTACCTAAGGAACAGGGTTCTATGAGTACCTAAGGAACAGGGTTCTATGAGTACCTAAGGAACAGGGTTCTATGAGTACCTAAGGAACAGGGTTCTATGAGTACCTAAGGAACATGATTCTATGAGTACCTAAGGAACAGGGTTCTATGAGTACCTAAGGAACAGGGTTCTATGAGTACCTACGGAATAGGGTTCTATGAGTACCTAAGGAACAGGGTTCTATGAGTACCTAAGGAACAGGGTTCTATGAGTACCTATGGAACAGGGTTCTATGAGTACCTAAGGAACAAGGTTCTATGAGTACCTAAGGAATAGGGTTCCAGGAGTACCTAAGGAACAGGGTTCTATGAGTACCTAAGGAACAAGGTTCTATGAGTACCTAAGGAATAGGGTTCCAGGAGTACCTAAGGAACAGGGTTCTATGAGTACCTAAGGAACAAGGTTCTATGAGTACCTAAGGAATAGGGTTTACCTGTCTGAACTCATGACTGGCCACCAGTTTGATGTCTCTGGCCCGGTCTTCTGGCACCCCGTCTTCCTCGGGCATCCCCACGCCCACCTCAAATCAAATCAAACTTTGATTAAAGTACATCAAAAAATAAAATCACACACTTTACATTAAAACACAAAAATGAAAAGAAGTAAAAGCAGATGAATAACAGATTATAAAACACAAAGTATATCTACAACTATTACTGATTAAAGGTCTCGGTCCCGTGGGGCCCAGTGGGTAGAGCATGGTGCTTGAAACACCAGGGAGTGAGTTCAATTCCCACGGGGGACCAGTACGAAAAAAGGGCGTAAAATATATACACTCAATACTGTAAGTCGCTGTCGTAGAAGAGCGTCTGTTAAATGACTAAAATGTAAACGTTGTCTGTATCTCTTACCTCCAACACATAGCTGTCGTATCGCTTCACGTGACACGTGTGTTTGGCCAAAGCCTTAATCACACACAGCTCCTCCTCTTCCTGCTGCCGGAGGAGGGCGGCTGTCGTCACGGCAACTCCAAGCACTGTGGCGTTGGCGTAGTCGGCGACGGTGAGGTTAGCATTAGCGACGGTTGCTGTGGCGTCGGGGGTGTTAGAGTTGGCCGTTGAGGATGTGGAGGTGTTGGTAGAGTTGTTCCGCAGCGGGTCACATTTAGGATAGGTCTCTCCGTAAAGACAGCGTAGCCAATCTCCCATGAACACCGGCAGCAGGTTGATGACGGACTGGGCTCCGTTCTCAGTTTCCGCTACACGCACCTGCCGGAACCTCCCGGTCCAAGTCACCTGGGATTTTTTTTTAAAAGAAAGAAAGAAAGAGGTTTTGTTCGTAATGGCACAATATCGCCTTTACATACAGTATAGCTGGTGTCAGAGTGTTTAAGTGATGTACCTGGTCGCAGAGTGTTTAAGTGATGTACCTGGTGTCAGAGTGTTTAAGTGATGTATCTGGTGTCAGAGTGTTTAAGTGATGTACCTGGTGTCAGAGTGTTTAAGTGATGTACCTGGTGTCAGAGTGTTTAAGTGATGTATCTGGTGTCAGAATGTTTAAGTGATGTACCTGGTGTCAGAGTGTTTAAGTGATGTACCTAGTGTCAGAGTGTTTAAGTGATGTACATGGTGTCAGAGTGTTTAAGTGATGTACATGGTGTCAGAATGTTTAAGTGATGTACCTGGTGTCAGAGTGTTTAAGTGATGTACCTGGTGTCAGAGTGTTTAAGTGATGTACCTGGTGTAAGAATGTTTAAGTGATGTACCTGGTGTCTGAGTGTTTAAGTGATGTACCAGGTGTCAGAATGTTTAAGTGATGTACCTGGTGTCAGAGTGTTTAAGTGATGTATCTGGTGAATGTTTAAGTGATGTACCTGGTGTCAGAGTGTTTAAGTGATGTACCTGGTGTCAGAGTGTTTAAGTGATGTACCTGGTGTAAGAATGTTTAAGTGATGTACCTGGTGTCTGAGTGTTTAAGTGATGTACCAGGTGTCAGAATGTTTAAGTGATGTACCTGGTGTCAGAGTGTTTAAGTGATGTATCTGGTGAATGTTTAAGTGATGTACCTGGTGTCAGAGTGTTTAAGTGATGTACCTGGTGTCAGAATGTTTAAGTGATGTATCTGGTGAATGTTTAAGTGATGTACCTGGTCGCAGAGTGTTTAAGTGATGTACCTAGTGTCAGAGTGTTTAAGTGATGTATCTGGTGTCAGAATGTTTAAGTGATGTACCTGGTGTCAGAATGTTTAAGTGATGTACCTGGTGTCAGAGTGTTTAAGTGATGTATCTGGTGTCAGAGTGTTTAAGTGATGTACCTGGTGTCAGAGTGTTTAAGTGATGTACCTGGTGTCAGAGTGTTTAAGTGATGTATCTGGTGTCAGAATGTTTAAGTGATGTACCTGGTGTCAGAGTGTTTAAGTGATGTACCTAGTGTCAGAGTGTTTAAGTGATGTACATGGTGTCAGAGTGTTTAAGTGATGTACATGGTGTCAGAATGTTTAAGTGATGTACCTGGTGTCAGAGTGTTTAAGTGATGTACCTGGTGTCAGAGTGTTTAAGTGATGTACCTGGTGTAAGAATGTTTAAGTGATGTACCTGGTGTCTGAGTGTTTAAGTGATGTACCAGGTGTCAGAATGTTTAAGCGATGTACCTGGTGTCAGAGTGTTTAAGTGATGTATCTGGTGAATGTTTAAGTGATGTACCTGGTGTCAGAGTGTTTAAGTGATGTACCTGGTGTCAGAGTGTTTAAGTGATGTACCTGGTGTCAGAGTGTTTAAGTCATGTACCCGGTGTCAGAATGTACCTGGTGTCAGAATGTTTAAGTGATGTACCTGGTGTCAGAGTGTTTAAGTGATGTACCTGGTGTCAGAGTGTTTAAGTGATGTACCTGGTGTCAGAGTGTTTAAGTGATATACCTGGTGTCAGAATGTACCTGGTGTCAGAATGTTTAAGTGATGTACCTGGTGTCAGAATGTTTAAGTGATGTACCTGGTGTCAGAATGTTTAAGTGATGTACCTGGTGTCAGAGTGTTTAAGTGATGTACCTGGTGTCAGAGTGTTTAAGTGATGTACCTGGTGTCAGAATGTTTAAGCGATGTATCTGGTGTCAGAGTGTTTAAGTGATGTATCTGGTGTCAGAATGTTTAAGTGATGTACCTGGTGTCAGAGTGTTTAAGTGATGTACCTAGTGTCAGAGTGTTTAAGTGATGTACCTGGTGTCAGAGTGTTTAAGTGATGTACCTGGTGTCAGAGTGTTTAAGTGATGTACCTGGTGTCAGAGTGTTTAAGTGATGTACCTGGTGTAAGAATGTTTAAGTGATGTACCTGGTGTCTGAGGGTTTAAGTGATGTACCAGGTGTCAGAATGTTTAAGTGATGTACCTGGTGTCAGAGTGTTTAAGTGATGTATCTGGTGAATGTTTAAGTGATGTACATGGTATCAGAATGTTTAAGTGATGTACCTGGTGTCAGAGTGTTTAAGTGATGTACCTGGTGTCAGAGTGTTTAAGTGATGTATCTGGTGTCAGAATGTTTAAGTGATGTACCTGGTGTCAGAGTGTTTAAGTGATGTACCTGGTATCAGAATGTTTAAGTGATGTACCTGGTGTCAGAGTGTTTAAGTGATGTACCTGGTGTCAGAGTGTTTAAGTGATGTACCTGGTGTCAGAGTGTTTAAGTGATGTACCTGGTGTCAGAATGTTTAAGTGATGTACCTGGTGTCAGAGAGTTTAAGTGATGTACATGCTGTCAGAGTGTTTAAGTGATGTACCTGGTGTCAGAATGTACCTGGTGTCAGAGTGTTTAAGTGATGTACCTGGTGTCAGAGTGTTTAAGTGATGTACCTGGTGTCAGAGTGTTTAAGTGATGTACCTGGTGTCAGAATGTTTAAGTGATGTACCTGGTGTCAGAGAGTTTAAGTGATGTACATGCTGTCAGAGTGTTTAAGTGATGTACCTGGTGTCAGAATGTACCTGGTGTCAGAGTGTTTAAGTGGTGTACCTGGTGTCAGAATGTTTAAGTGATGTACCTGGTGTCTGAATGTTTAAGTGATGTACCTGGTGTCAGAATGTTTAAGTGATGTACCTGGTGTCAGAATGTTTAAGTGATGTACCTGGTGTCAGAGTGTTTAAGTGATGTACCTAGTGTCAGAATGTTTAAGTGATGTACCTGGTGTCAGAGTGTTTAAGTGATGTACATGGTGTCAGAGTGTTTAAGTGATGTACCTGGTGTCAGAGTGTTTAAGTGATGTACCTGGTGTCAGAGTGTTTAAGTGATGTACCTGGTGTCAGAGTGTTTAAGTGATGTACCTGGTGTCAGAGTGTTTAAGTGATGTACCTGGTGTAAGAATGTTTAAGTGATGTACCTGGTGTCTGAGGGTTTAAGTGATGTACCAGGTGTCAGAATGTTTAAGTGATGTACCTGGTGTCAGAGTGTTTAAGTGATGTATCTGGTGAATGTTTAAGTGATGTACCTGGTGTCAGAGTGTTTAAGTGATGTACCTGGTGTCAGAATGTTTAAGTGATGTACCTGGTGTCAGAGTGTTTAAGTCATGTACCTGGTGTCAGAATGTTTAAGTGATGTACCTGGTGTCAGAGTGTTTAAGTGATGTACCTGGTGTCAGAGTGTTTAAGTGATGTACCTGGTGTCAGAGTGTACCTGGTGTCAGAATGTTTAAGTGATGTACCTGGTGTGAGAATGTTTAAGTGATGTACCTGGTGTCAGAGTGTTTAAGTGATGTACCTGGTGTCAGAGTGTTTAAGTGATGTACCTGGTGTCAGAGTGTTTAAGTGATGTACCTGGTGTCAGAATGTTTAAGTGATGTACCTGGTGTCAGAATGTTTAAGTGATGTACCTGGTGTCAGATTGTTTAAGTGATGTACCTGGTGTCAGAGTGTTTAAGTGATGTACCTAGTGTCAGAGTGTTTAAGTGATGTACCTGGTGTCAGAATGTACCTGGTGTCAGAATGTTTAAGTGATGTACCTGGTGTCAGAATGTTTAAGTGATGTACCTGGTGTCAGAGTGTTTAAGTGATGTATCTGGTGTCAGAATGTTTAAGTGATGTACCTGGTGTCAGAGTGTTTAAGTGATGTACCTGGTATCAGAATGTTTAAGTGATGTACCTGGTGTCAGAGTGTTTAAGTGATGTACCTGGTGTCAGAGTGTTTAAGTGATGTACCTGGTGTCAGAGTGTTTAAGTGATGTACCTGGTGTCAGAATGTTTAAGTGATGTACCTGGTGTCAGAGAGTTTAAGTGATGTACATGCTGTCAGAGTGTTTAAGTGATGTACCTGGTGTCAGAATGTACCTGGTGTCAGAGTGTTTAAGTGGTGTACCTGGTGTCAGAATGTTTAAGTGATGTACCTGGTGTCTGAATGTTTAAGTGATGTACCTGGTGTCAGAATGTTTAAGTGATGTACCTGGTGTCAGAGTGTTTAAGTGATGTACCTAGTGTCAGAGTGTTTAAGTGATGTACCTGGTGTCAGAGTGTTTAAGTGATGTACCTGGTGTCAGAGTGTTTAAGTGATGTACCTGGTGTCAGAGTGTTTAAGTGATGTACCTGGTGTCAGAGTGTTTAAGTGATGTACCTGGTGTAAGAATGTTTAAGTGATGTACCTGGTGTCTGAGGGTTTAAGTGATGTACCAGGTGTCAGAATGTTTAAGTGATGTACCTGGTGTCAGAGTGTTTAAGTGATGTATCTGGTGAATGTTTAAGTGATGTACCTGGTGTCAGAGTGTTTAAGTGATGTACCTGGTGTCAGAATGTTTAAGTGATGTACCTGGTGTCAGAGTGTTTAAGTCATGTACCTGGTGTCAGAATGTTTAAGTGATGTACCTGGTGTCAGAGTGTTTAAGTGATGTACCTGGTGTCAGAGTGTTTAAGTGATGTACCTGGTGTCAGAGTGTACCTGGTGTCAGAATGTTTAAGTGATGTACCTGGTGTGAGAATGTTTAAGTGATGTACCTGGTGTCAGAGTGTTTAAGTGATGTACCTGGTGTCAGAGTGTTTAAGTGATGTACCTGGTGTCAGAGTGTTTAAGTGATGTACCTGGTGTCAGAATGTTTAAGTGATGTACCTGGTGTCAGAATGTTTAAGTGATGTACCTGGTGTCAGATTGTTTAAGTGATGTACCTGGTGTCAGAGTGTTTAAGTGATGTACCTAGTGTCAGAGTGTTTAAGTGATGTACCTGGTGTCAGAATGTACCTGGTGTCAGAATGTTTAAGTGATGTACCTGGTGTCAGAATGTTTAAGTGATGTACCTGGTGTCAGAGTGTTTAAGTGATGTATCTGGTGTCAGAATGTTTAAGTGATGTACCTGGTGTCAGAGTGTTTAAGTGATGTACCTGGTATCAGAATGTTTAAGTGATGTACCTGGTGTCAGAGTGTTTAAGTGATGTACCTGGTGTCAGAGTGTTTAAGTGATGTACCTGGTGTCAGAGTGTTTAAGTGATGTACCTGGTGTCAGAATGTTTAAGTGATGTACCTGGTGTCAGAGAGTTTAAGTGATGTACATGCTGTCAGAGTGTTTAAGTGATGTACCTGGTGTCAGAATGTACCTGGTGTCAGAGTGTTTAAGTGGTGTACCTGGTGTCAGAATGTTTAAGTGATGTACCTGGTGTCTGAATGTTTAAGTGATGTACCTGGTGTCAGAATGTTTAAGTGATGTACCTGGTGTCAGAGTGTTTAAGTGATGTACCTAGTGTCAGAGTGTTTAAGTGATGTACCTGGTGTCAGAGTGTTTAAGTGATGTACATGTTGTCAGAGTGTTTAAGTGATGTACCTGGTGTCAGAGTGTTTAAGTGATGTACCTGGTGTCAGAGTGTTTAAGTGATGTACCTGGTGTCAGAGTGTTTAAGTGATGTACCTGGTGTCAGAGTGTTTAAGTGATGTACCTGGTGTAAGAATGTTTAAGTGATGTACCTGGTGTCTGAGGGTTTAAGTGATGTACCAGGTGTCAGAATGTTTAAGTGATGTACCTGGTGTCAGAGTGTTTAAGTGATGTATCTGGTGAATGTTTAAGTGATGTACCTGGTGTCAGAGTGTTTAAGTGATGTACCTGGTGTCAGAATGTTTAAGTGATGTACCTGGTGTCAGAGTGTTTAAGTCATGTACCTGGTGTCAGAATGTTTAAGTGATGTACCTGGTGTCAGAGTGTTTAAGTGATGTACCTGGTGTCAGAGTGTTTAAGTGATGTACCTGGTGTCAGAGTGTACCTGGTGTCAGAATGTTTAAGTGATGTACCTGGTGTGAGAATGTTTAAGTGATGTACCTGGTGTCAGAGTGTTTAAGTGATGTACCTGGTGTCAGAGTGTTTAAGTGATGTACCTGGTGTCAGAGTGTTTAAGTGATGTATCTGGTGTCAGAATGTTTAAGTGATGTACCTGGTGTCAGAATGTTTAAGTGATGTACCTGGTATCAGAATGTTTAAGTGATGTACCTGGTGTCAGAGTGTTTAAGTGATGTACCTGGTGTCAGAGTGTTTAAGTGATGTACCTGGTGTCAGAGTGTTTAAGTGATGTACCTGGTGTCAGAATGTTTAAGTGATGTACCTGGTGTCAGAGAGTTTAAGTGATGTACATGCTGTCAGTGTTTAAGTGATGTACCTGGTGTCAGAATGTACCTGGTGTCAGAGTGTTTAAGTGGTGTACCTGGTGTCAGAATGTTTAAGTGATGTACCTGGTGTCTGAATGTTTAAGTGATGTACCTGATGTCAGAATGTTTAAGTGATGTACCTGGTGTCAGAATGTTTAAGTGATGTACCTGGTGTCAGAGTGTTTAAGTGATGTACCTGGTGTCAGAGTGTTTAAGTGATGTACCTGGTGTCAGAGTGTTTAAGTGATGTACCTGGTGTCAGAGTGTTTAAGTGATGTACCTGTGTCACGCCCTGGCCTTAGTATTCTTTGTTTTCTTTATTATTTTAGTTAGGTCAGGGTGTGACATGGGGAATGTTTATGTTTTGTGGGTTTTGGGTGTTGTTTATGGTAAAAGGGGTTTGTGTATAGTATATGGGTTTGTGTGGAGTACATGTTTCTAGTGTTGTCTATGTATGTTTAGTTGTCTAGGAGAGTCTATGGTTACCTGAATGAGTTCCCAATTAGAGACAGCTGATTTCGGTTGTCTCTGATTGGGAGCCTTATTTAGGGTAGCCATAGGCTCTCATTGGTTGTGGGTAATTGTCTATGTAGAACGTTTGTAGCCTGTATGTATGTGCACAACGTTTGTAGCTTCACGGTCGTTTTGTTGTTTTGTTAGTTTGTAAAGTGTTTTTGTGTCGTGTTCATCTTCGTTGGTGTTAATAAAAGAAGATGGCTTATTTTCCAACTGCTGCATTTTGGTCCGTCAATCCGCCACACGATCGTGACAGAATTACCCACCATAGGACCAAGCGGCATGACCAGCGGCAACAGGAGCAATACAAGGATTTATGGACATGGGAGGAAATTTTAGACCGGGAGGTACCAGGAGAATATAACCGCCCCAAAGCTGAGCTGGAGGCAGCGAAAGCAGAGAGGCGGCGATATGAGGAGCTAGCTCGGAGGCAGGAAAAGGAACCTACAAAGGATCTGGGTTACACTACGTGGGAGGAGATCGACAGGTGGGCGATCAACCCAGGGAGAGTGCCGGAGCCCGCCTGGGATTCTCTGGCGCAGTGCGAGGAGGGATACCGGCGAATGGAGGCAGCACGACGAAGCGGTAGGAAGCCTGTGGGAAAACCCAAAAAATTTCTTTGGGGGGGGCTTAAAGGGAGAGTGGCGAAGTCAGGTAGGAAACCTGCGCCTACTCCCTGTAATTACCGTGGAGAGCGAGAGTACGGGCAGACACCGTGTTACGCAGTAGAGCGCACGGTGTCTCCTGTACGTGTGCATAGCCCGGTGCGGGTTATTCCACCTCCCCGCACTGGCAGGGCTAGATTGAGTATTGAGCCGGATGTCATGAAGCCGGTCCTACATATCTGGCCACCAGTGCGTCTCCTCGGGCCGGTTTACATGGCACCAGCCTTACGCATGGTGTCCCCGGTTCGCCTACATAGCCCGGTGCGGGTTATTCCACCTCCCCGCACTGGTCGGGCAACGGGGAGCATTCAACCAGGTAAGGTTGGTCAGGCTCAATGCTCAAGGGAGCCAATACGCCTGCACGGTCCGGTATTTCCGGCGCCACCTCCCCGCCCCAGTTCAGTGCCACCAGTGCCTACACCACGTAACAGGCTTCCAGTGTGTCTCCAGAGCCCTGTTCCTCCTCCACGCACTCGTCCTATGGTGCGTGTCTCCAGCCCGGTATCACCAATTCCGGCACCACGCACTAAGCCTCTTGTGCGTCTCCAGAGTCCTGTGCATCCTGTTGCTGCTCCCCGCACTAGCCCTGAGATGCGTGTCCCCAGCCCGGTGCCACCAGTCCCGGCACCACGCACCAGGCCTACAGTGCGCCTCAGCCGGCAGGAGTCTGCCGTCTGCACAGCGATGACTGAACTGCTCGTCTCCCCAGCGCCATCTGAGCCATCCGTCTCCCCAGCGCCATCTGAGCCATCCGTCTCCCCAGCGCCATCTGAGCCATCCGTCTGCAATGAGCCTGCAAAGCCGCCCGTCTGCCATGAGCCTGCAAAGCCGCCCGTCTGCCATGAGCCCACTGAGCCGTCCGCCAGACAGGAGCCGCTAGAGCCGCCAGCCAGACAGGAGCCGCTAGAGCCGTCCGTCAGACAGGATCTGCCAGAGCCGCCAACCAGACAGGATCTGCCAGAGCCGCCAACCAGACAGGATCTGCCAGAGCCGCCAACCAGACAGGAGCAGCCAGATCAGTCAGCCAGCCATGAGCAGCCAGATCCGTCAGCTAGCCATGAGCAGCCAGATCCGTCAGCTAGCCATGAGCAGCCAGATCCGTCAGCCAGCCATGAGCAGCCAGATCCGTCAGCTAGCCATGAGCAGCCAGATCCGTCAGCTAGCCATGAGCAGCCAGATCCGTCAGCTAGCCATGAGCAGCCAGATCCGTCAGCTAGCCATGAGCAGCCAGATCCGTCAGCTAGCCATGAGCAGCCAGATCCGTCAGCTAGCCATGAGCAGCCAGATCCGTCAGCTAGCCATGAGCAGCCAGATCCGTCAGCTAGCCATGAGCAGCCAGATCCGTCAGCCAGCCATGGGCCATCCCTCAGTCCGGAGCTGCAGTCCCTCAGTCCGGAGCTGCAGTCCCTCAGTCCGGAGCTGCCATTCTTCAGTCCGGAGCTGCCCCTTATCCTGGTGCTGCCCCTTATCCTGGTGCTGCCCCTTACCCTGGTGCTGCCCCTTACCCTGGTACTGCCCCTTACCCTGGTACTGCCCCTGACCCTGGTACTGCCCCTTACCCTGGTACTGCCCCTTACCCTGGTACTGCCCCTTAGTCCGGAGCTGCCCCTTAGTCCAGAACTGCCCCTTAATGCAATGGGGTTAATGTGGAGAGGGGTCATTTTGAAGAAGCTAAGGAGGTGGTTAGGGACTGTGGTGAAGTGGGGACCACGACCAGAACCGGAGCCGCCACCGTGGAGGGAAGCCCACCCAGACCCTCCCCTAGACTGTGTATGGTGCGCCCGGAGTTCGCGCCTCAAGGGGGGGGTTATGTCACGCCCTGGCCTTAGTATTCTTTGTTTTCTTTATTATTTTAGTTAGGTCAGGGTGTGACATGGGGAATGTTTATGTTTTGTGGGTTTTGGGTGTTGTTTATGGTAAAAGGGGTTTGTGTATAGTATATGGGTTTGTGTGGAGTACATGTTTCTAGTGTTGTCTATGTATGTTTAGTTGTCTAGGAGAGTCTATGGTTACCTGAATGAGTTCCCAATTAGAGACAGCTGATTTCGGTTGTCTCTGATTGGGAGCCTTATTTAGGGTAGCCATAGGCTCTCATTGGTTGTGGGTAATTGTCTATGTAGAACGTTTGTAGCCTGTATGTATGTGCACAACGTTTGTAGCTTCACGGTCGTTTTGTTGTTTTGTTAGTTTGTAAAGTGTTTTTGTGTCGTGTTCATCTTCGTTGGTGTTAATAAAAGAAGATGGCTTATTTTCCAACTGCTGCATTTTGGTCCGTCAATCCGCCACACGATCGTGACAACCTGGTATCAGAATGTTTAAGTGATGTACCTGGTGTCTGAGGGTTTAAGTGATGTACCAGGTGTCAGAATGTTTAAGTGATGTACCTGGTGTCAGAGTGTTTAAGTGATGTATCTGGTGAATGTTTAAGTGATGTACCTGGTATCAGAATGTTTAAGTGATGTACCTGGTGTCAGAATGTTTAAGTGATGTACCTGGTGTCAGAGTGTTTAAGTGATGTACCTGGTGTCAGAGTGTTTAAGTGATGTACCTGGTGTCAGAATGTTTAAGTGATGTACCTGGTGTCAGAGTGTTTAAGTCATGTACCTGGTGTCAGAATGTTTAAGTGATGTACCTGGTGTCAGAGTGTTTAAGTGATGTACCTGGTGTCAGAGTGTTTAAGTGATATACCTGGTGTCAGAATGTACCTGGTGTCAGAATGTTTAAGTGATGTACCTGGTGTCAGAATGTTTAAGAGATGTACCTGGTGTCAGAGTGTTTAAGTGATGTACCTGGTGTCAGAGTGTTTAAGTGATGTACCTGGTGTCAGAGTGTTTAAGTGATGTACCTGGTGTCAGAATGTTTAAGTGATGTACCTGGTGTCAGAATGTTTAAGTGATGTACCTGGTGTCAGAGTGTTTAAGTGATGTACCTGGTGTCAGAGTGTTTAAGTGATGTACCTGGTGTCAGAGTGTTTAAGTGATGTACCTGGTGTCAGAATGTTTAAGTGATGTACCTGGTGTCAGAGAGTTTAAGTGATGTACATGCTGTCAGAGTGTTTAAGTGATGTACCTGGTGTCAGAATGTACCTGGTGTCAGAGTGTTTAAGTGGTGTACCTGGTGTCAGAATGTTTAAGTGATGTACCTGGTGTCTGAATGTTTAAGTGATGTACCTGGTGTCAGAATGTTTAAGTGATGTACCTGGTGTCAGAATGTTTAAGTGATGTACCTGGTGTCAGAGTGTTTAAGTGATGTACCTGGTGTCAGAGTGTTTAAGTGATGTACCTGGTATCAGAATGTTTAAGTGATGTATCTGGTGTCAGAGTGTTTAAGTGATGTACCTGGTGTCAGAGTGTTTAAGTGATGTACATGGTGTCAGAGTGTTTAAGTGATGTACCTGGTGTCAGAATGTTTAAGTGATGTACCTGGTGTCAGAATGTTTAAGTGATGTACCTGGTGTCAGAGTGTTTAAGTGATGTACCTGGTGTCAGAGTGTTTAAGTGATGTACCTGGTGTCAGAATGTTTAAGTGATGTACCTGGTGTCAGAATGTTTAAGTGATGTACCTGGTGTCAGAATGTTTAAGTGATGTACCTGGTGTCAGGATGTTTAAGTGATGTACCTGGTGTCAGAGTGTTTAAGTGATGTACCTGGTGTCAGAGTGTTTAAGTGATGTACCTGGTGTCAGAGTGTTTAAGTGATGTACCTGGTGTCAGAGTGTTTAAGTGATGTACCTGGTGTCAGAGTGTTTAAGTGATGTACCTGGTGTCAGAGTGTTTAAGTGATGTACCTGGTGTCAGAGTGTTTAAGTGATGTACCTGGTGTCAGAATGTTTAAGTGATGTACCTGGTGTCAGAGTGTTTAAGTGATGTACCTGGTGTCAGAGTGTTTAAGTGATGTACCTGGTGTCAGAATGTTTAAGTGATGTACCTGGTGTAAGAATGTTTAAGTGATGTACCTGGTGTCTGAGTGTTTAAGTGATGTACCTGGTGTCTGAGTGTTTAAGTGATGTACCAGGTGTCAGAATGTTTAAGTTATGTACCTGGTGTCAGAGTGTTTAAGTGATGTATCTGGTGAATGTTTAAGTGATGTACCTGGTGTCAGAGTGTTTAAGTGATGTACCTGGTATCAGAATGTTTAAGTGGTGTACCTGGTGTCAGAGTGTTTAAGTGATGTACCTGGTGTCAGAGTGTTTAAGTGATGTACCTGGTGTCAGAGTGTTTAAGTGATGTACCTGGTGTCAGAATGTTTAAGTGATGTACCTGGTGTCAGAGAGTTTAAGTGATGTACATGCTGTCAGAGTGTTTAAGTGATGTACCTGGTGTCAGAATGTACCTGGTGTCAGAGTGTTTAAGTGGTGTACCTGGTGTCAGAATGTTTAAGTGATGTACCTGGTGTCTGAATGTTTAAGTGATGTACCTGGTGTCAGAATGTTTAAGTGATGTACCTGGTGTCAGAATGTTTAAGTGATGTACCTGGTGTCAGAGTGTTTAAGTGATGTACCTGGTGTCAGAGTGTTTAAGTGATGTACCTGGTGTCAGAATGTTTAAGTGATGTACATGCTGTCAGAGTGTTTAAGTGATGTACCTGGTGTCAGAATGTACCTGGTGTCAGAGTGTTTAAGTGGTGTACCTGGTGTCAGAATGTTTAAGTGATGTACCTGGTGTCTGAATGTTTAAGTGATGTACCTGGTGTCAGAATGTTTAAGTGATGTACCTGGTGTCAGAATGTTTAAGTGATGTACCTGGTGTCAGAATGTACCTGGTGTCAGAATGTTTAAGTGGTGTACCTGGTGTCAGAATGTTTAAGTGATGTACCTGGTGTCAGAGTGTTTAAGTGATGTACCTGGTGTCAGAGTGTTTAAGTGATGTACCTGGTGTCAGAGTGTTTAAGTGATGTACCTGGTGTCAGAATGTTTAAGTGATGTACCTGGTGTCAGAGAGTTTAAGTGATGTACATGCTGTCAGAGTGTTTAAGTGATGTACCTGGTGTCAGAATGTACCTGGTGTCAGAGTGTTTAAGTGGTGTACCTGGTGTCAGAATGTTTAAGTGATGTACCTGGTGTCTGAATGTTTAAGTGATGTACCTGGTGTCAGAATGTTTAAGTGATGTACCTGGTGTCAGAATGTTTAAGTGATGTACCTGGTGTCAGAATGTACCTGATGTCAGAATGTTTAAGTGGTGTACCTGGTGTCAGAATGTTTAAGTGATGTACCTGGTGTCAGAATGTTTAAGTGATGTACCTGGTGTCAGAATGTACCTGGTGTCAGAATGTTTAAGTGGTGTACCTGGTGTCAGAATGTTTAAGTGATGTACCTGGTGTCAGAATGTTTAAGTGATGTACCTGGTGTCAGAATGTTTAAGTGATGTACCTGGTGTCAGAGTGTTTAAGTGATGTACCTGGTGTCAGAGTGTTTAAGTGATGTACCTGGTGTCAGAGTGTTTAAGTGATGTACCTGGTGTCAGAATGTTTAAGTGATGTACCTGGTGTCAGAATGTTTAAGTGGTGTACCTGGTATCAGAATGTTTAAGTGATGTACCTGGTGTCAGACTGTTTAAGTGATGTACCTGGTGTCAGAGTGTTTAAGTGATGTACCTGGTGTCAGAGTGTTTAAGTGATGTACCTGGTGTCAGAAGGTTTAAGTGATGTACCTGGTGTCAGGATGTTTAAGTGATGTACCTGGTGTCAGAGTGTTTAAGTGATGTACCTGGTGTCAGAGTGTTTAAGTGATGTACCTGGTGTCAGAGTGTTTAAGTGATGTACCTGGTGTCAGAGTGTTTAAGTGATGTACCTGGTGTCAGAGTGTTTAAGTGATGTACCTGGTGTCAGAGTGTTTAAGTGATGTACCTGGTGTCAGAGTGTTTAAGTGATGTACCTGGTGTCAGAATGTTTAAGTGTTGTACCTGGTGTCAGAGTGTTTAAGTGTTGTACCTGGTGTCAGAATGTTTAAGTGATGTACCTGGTGTCAGAATGTTTAAGTGATGTACCTGGTGTCAGAATGTTTAAGTGATGTACCTGGTGTCAGAGTGTTTAAGTGATGTACCTGGTGTCAGAATGTTTAAGTGATGTACCTGGTGTCAGATTGTTTAAGTGATGTGCCTGGTGTAAGAATTTTTAAGTGATGTACCTGGTGTCTGAGTGTTTAAATGATGTATCTGGTGAATGTTTAAGTGATGTACCTGGTGTCAGAATGTTTAAGTGATGTACCTGGTGTCAGAATGTTTAAGTGATGTACCTGGTATCAGAATGTTTAAGTGATGTACCTGGTGTCAGAGTGTTTAAGTGATGTACCTGGTGTCAGAGAGTTTAAGTGATGTACATGCTGTCAGAGTGTTTAAGTGATGTACCTGGTGTCAGAATGTACCTGGTGTCAGAGTGTTTAAGTGGTGTACCTGGTGTCAGAATGTTTAAGTGATGTACCTGGTGTCTGAATGTTTAAGTGATGTACCTGGTGTCAGAATATTTAAGTGATGTACCTGGTGTCAGAATGTTTAAGTGATGTACCTGGTGTCAGAATGTTTAAGTGATGTACCTGGTGTCAGAATGTACCTGGTGTCAGAATGTTTAAGTGGTGTACCTGGTGTCAGAATGTTTAAGTGGTGTACCTGGTGTCAGAATGTTTAAGTGATGTACCTGGTGTCTGAATGTTTAAGTGATGTACCTGGTGTCAGAATGTTTAAGTGATGTACCTGGTGTCAGAATGTTTAAGTGATGTACCTGGTGTCAGAGTGTTTAAGTGATGTACCTGGTGTCAGAGTGTTTAAGTGATGTACCTGGTGTCAGAATGTTTAAGTGATGTACCTGGTATCAGAATGTTTAAGTGATGTACCTGGTGTCAGAGTGTTTAAGTGATGTACCTGGTGTCAGAGTGTTTAAGTGATGTACCTGGTGTCAGAGTGTTTAAGTGATGTACCTGGTGTCAGAATGTTTAAGTGATGTACCTGGTGTCAGAGAGTTTAAGTGATGTACATGCTGTCAGAGTGTTTAAGTGATGTACCTGGTGTCAGAATGTACCTGGTGTCAGAGTGTTTAAGTGGTGTACCTGGTGTCAGAATGTTTAAGTGATGTACCTGGTGTCTGAATGTTTAAGTGATGTACCTGGTGTCAGAATGTTTAAGTGATGTACCTGGTGTCAGAATGTTTAAGTGATGTACCTGGTGTCAGAATGTACCTGATGTCAGAATGTTTAAGTGGTGTACCTGGTGTCAGAATGTTTAAGTGATGTACCTGGTGTCAGAATGTTTAAGTGATGTACCTGGTGTCAGAATGTACCTGGTGTCAGACTGTTTAAGTGGTGTACCTGGTGTCAGAATGTTTAAGTGATGTACCTGGTGTCAGAATGTTTAAGTGATGTACCTGGTGTCAGAATGTTTAAGTGATGTACCTGGTGTCAGAGTGTTTAAGTGATGTACCTGGTGTCAGAGTGTTTAAGTGATGTACCTGGTGTCAGAGTGTTTAAGTGATGTACCTGGTGTCAGAGTGTTTAAGTGATGTACCTGGTGTCAGAATGTTTAAGTGGTGTACCTGGTATCAGAATGTTTAAGTGATGTACCTGGTGTCAGAATGTTTAAGTGATGTACCTGGTGTCAGAGTGTTTAAGTGATGTACCTGGTGTCAGAGTGTTTAAGTGATGTACCTGGTGTCAGAGTGTTTAAGTGATGTACCTGGTGTCAGAGTGTTTAAGTGATGTACCTGGTGTCAGAGTGTTTAAGTGATGTACCTGGTGTCAGAGTGTTTAAGTGATGTACCTGGTGTCAGAGTGTTTAAGTGATGTACCTGGTGTCAGAGTGTTTAAGTGATGTACCTGGTGTCAGAGTGTTTAAGTGATGTACCTGGTGTCAGAGTGTTTAAGCCATGTACCTGGTGTCAGAATGTACCTGGTGTCAGAATGTTTAAGTGATGTACCTGGTGTCAGAGTGTTTAAGCTATGTACCTGGTGTCAGAGTGTTTAAGTGATATACCTGGTGTCAGAATGTACCTGGTGTCAGAATGTTTAAGTGATATACCTGGTGTCAGAATGTACCTGGTGTCAGAATGTTTAAGTGATGTACCTGGTGTCAGAGGTTTAAGTGATGTACCTGGTGTCAGAATGTTTAAGTGATGTACCTGGTGTAAGAATGTTTAAGTGATGTACCTGGTGTCTGAGTGTTTAAGTGATGTACCAGGTGTCAGAATGTTTAAGTGATGTACCTGGTGTCAGAGTGTTTAAATGATGTACCTGGTGTCAGAATGTTTAAGTGATGTACCTGGTGTCAGAATGTTTAAGTGATGTACCTGGTGTCAGAATGTTTAAGTGATGTACCTGGTATCAGAATGTTTAAGTGATGTACCTGGTGTCAGAGTGTTTAAGTGATATACCTGGTGTCAGAATGTTTAAGTGATGTACCTGGTGTCAGAGAGTTTAAGTGATGTACATGCTGTCAGAGTGTTTAAGTGATGTACCTGGTGTCAGAATGTACCTGGTGTCAGAGTGTTTAAGTGGTGTACCTGGTGTCAGAATGTTTAAGTGATGTACCTGGTGTCTGAATGTTTAAGTGATGTACCTGGTGTCAGAATGTTTAAGTGATGTACCTGGTGTCAGAATGTTTAAGTGATGTACCTGGTGTCAGAATGTACCTGGTGTCAGAATGTTTAAGTGGTGTACCTGGTGTCAGAATGTTTAAGTGATGTACCTGGTGTCAGAGTGTTTAAGTGATGTACCTGGTGTCAGAGTGTTTAAGTGATGTACCTGGTGTCAGAGTGTTTAAGTGATGTACCTGGTGTCAGAGTGTTTAAGTGATGTACCTGGTGTCAGAGTGTTTAAGTGATGTACCTGGTGTCAGAGTGTTTAAGTGATGTACCTGGTGTCAGAGTGTTTAAGTGATGTACCTGGTGTCAGAATGTTTAAGTGATATACCTGGGGTCAGAATGTTTAAGTGATGTACCTGGTGTCAGAATGTTTAAGTGATGTACCTGGTGTCAGAGTGTTTAAGCCATGTACCTGGTGTCAGAATGTACCTGGTGTCAGAATGTTTAAGTGATGTACCTGGTGTCAGAGTGTTTAAGCTATGTACCTGGTGTCAGAGTGTTTAAGTGATATACCTGGTGTCAGAATGTACCTGGTGTCAGAATGTATAAGTGATATACCTGGTGTCAGAATGTACCTGGTGTCAGAATGTTTAAGTGATGTACCTGGTGTCAGAATGTTTAAGTGATGTACCTGGTGTCAGAATGTTTAAGTGATGTACCTGGTGTAAGAATGTTTAAGTGATGTACCTGGTGTCTGAGTGTTTAAGTGATGTACCAGGTGTCAGAATGTTTAAGTGATGTACCTGGTGTCAGAGTGTTTAAATGATGTATCTGGTGAATGTTTAAGTGATGTACCTGGTGTCAGAATGTTTAAGTGATGTACCTGGTGTCAGAATGTTTAAGTGATGTACCTGGTATCAGAATGTTTAAGTGATGTACCTGGTGTCAGAGTGTTTAAGTGATGTACCTGGTGTCAGAATGTTTAAGTGATGTACCTGGTGTCAGAGAGTTTAAGTGATGTACATGCTGTCAGAGTGTTTAAGTGATGTACCTGGTGTCAGAATGTACCTGGTGTCAGAGTGTTTAAGTGGTGTACCTGGTGTCAGAATGTTTAAGTGATGTACCTGGTGTCTGAATGTTTAAGTGATGTACCTGGTGTCAGAATGTTTAAGTGATGTACCTGGTGTCAGAATGTTTAAGTGATGTACCTGGTGTCAGAATGTACCTGGTGTCAGAATGTTTAAGTGGTGTACCTGGTGTCAGAATGTTTAAGTGATGTACCTGGTGTCAGAATGTTTAAGTGATGTACCTGGTGTCAGAATGTTTAAGTGATGTACCTGGTGTCAGAGTGTTTAAGTGATGTACCTGGTGTCAGAGTGTTTAAGTGATGTACCTGGTGTCAGAATGTTTAAGTGATGTACCTGGTGTCAGGATGTTTAAGTGATGTACCTGGTGTCAGAGTGTTTAAGTGATGTACCTGGTGTCAGAGTGTTTAAGTGATGTACCTGGTGTCAGAGTGTTTAAGTGATGTACCTGGTGTCAGAGTGTTTAAGTGATGTACCTGGTGTCAGAGTGTTTAAGTGATGTACCTGGTGTCAGAGTGTTTAAGTGATGTACCTGGTGTCAGAGTGTTTAAGTGATGTACCTGGTGTCAGAGTGTTTAAGTGATGTACCTGGTGTCAGAGTGTTTAAGTGATGTACCTGGTGTCAGAGTGTTTAAGTGATGTACCTGGTGTCAGAATGTTTAAGTGATATACCTGGGGTCAGAATGTTTAAGTGATGTACCTGGTGTCAGAATGTTTAAGTGATGTACCTGGTGTCAGAGTGTTTAAGCCATGTACCTGGTGTCAGAATGTACCTGGTGTCAGAATGTTTAAGTGATGTACCTGGTGTCAGAGTGTTTAAGCTATGTACCTGGTGTCAGATTGTTTAAGTGATATACCTGGTGTCAGAATGTACCTGGTGTCAGAATGTTTAAGTGATATACCTGGTGTCAGAATGTACCTGGTGTCAGAATGTTTAAGTGATGTACCTGGTGTCAGAATGTTTAAGTGATGTACCTGGTGTCAGAATGTTTAAGTGATGTACCTGGTGTCAGAGTGTTTAAGTGATGTACCTGGTGTCAGAATGTTTAAGTGATGTACCTGGTGTCAGAGTGTTGTAGTGATGTACCTGGTGTCAGGATGTTTAAGTGATGTACCTGGTGTCAGGATGTTTAAGTGATGTACCTGGTGTCAGAGTGTTGTAGTGATGTACCTGGTGTCAGGATGTTTAAGTGATGTACCTGGTGTCAGAGTGTTGTAGTGATGTACCTGGTGTCAGAGTGTTGTAGTGATGTACCTGGTGTCAGAATGTTTAAGTGATGTACCTGGTGTCAGAGTGTTGTAGTGATGTACCTGGTGTCAGGATGTTTAAGTGATGTACCTGGTGTCAGAGTGTTGTAGTGATGTACCTGGTGTCAGAATGTTTAAGTGATGTACCTGGTGTCAGAGTGTTGTAGTGATGTACCTGGTGTCAGAATGTTTAAGTGATGTACCTGGTGTCAGAGTGTTTAAGTGATGTACCTGGTGTCAGAGTGTTTAAGTGATGTACCTGGTGTCAGAGTGTTTAAGTGATGTACCTGGTGTCAGAATGTTTAAGTGATGTACCTGGTGTCAGAGAGTTTAAGTGATGTACATGCTGTCAGAGTGTTTAAGTGATGTACCTGGTGTCAGAATGTACCTGGTGTCAGAGTGTTTAAGTGGTGTACCTGGTGTCAGAATGTTTAAGTGATGTACCTGGTGTCTGAATGTTTAAGTGATGTACCTGGTGTCAGAATGTTTAAGTGATGTACCTGGTGTCAGAATGTTTAAGTGATGTACCTGGTGTCAGAGTGTTTAAGTGATGTACCTGGTGTCAGAGTGTTTAAGTGATGTACCTGGTATCAGAATGTTTAAGTGATGTACCTGGTGTCAGAATGTTTAAGTGATGTATCTGGTGTCAGAGTGTTTAAGTGATGTACCTGGTGTCAGAGTGTTTAAGTGATGTACATGGTGTCAGAGTGTTTAAGTGATGTACCTGGTGTCAGAATGTTTAAGTGATGTACCTGGTGTCAGAATGTTTAAGTGATGTACCTGGTGTCAGAGTGTTTAAGTGATGTACCTGGTGTCAGAGTGTTTAAGTGATGTACCTGGTGTCAGAATGTTTAAGTGATGTACCTGGTGTCAGGATGTTTAAGTGATGTACCTGGTGTCAGAGTGTTTAAGTGATGTACCTGGTGTCAGAGTGTTTAAGTGATGTACCTGGTGTCAGAGTGTTTAAGTGATGTACCTGGTGTCAGAGTGTTTAAGTGATGTACCTGGTGTCAGAGTGTTTAAGTGATGTACCTGGTGTCAGAGTGTTTAAGTGATGTACCTGGTGTCAGAGTGTTTAAGTGATGTACCTGGTGTCAGAGTGTTTAAGTGATGTACCTGGTGTCAGAATGTTTAAGTGTTGTACCTGGTGTCAGAATGTTTAAGTGATGTACCTGGTGTCAGAGTGTTTAAGTGATGTACCTGGTGTCAGAGTGTTTAAGTGATGTACCTGGTGTCAGAATGTTTAAGTGATGTACCTGGTGTAAGAATGTTTAAGTGATGTACCTGGTGTCTGAGTGTTTAAGTGATGTATCTGGTGTCTGAGTGTTTAAGTGATGTACCAGGTGTCAGAATGTTTAAGTTATGTACCTGGTGTCAGAGTGTTTAAGTGATGTATCTGGTGAATGTTTAAGTGATGTACCTGGTGTCAGAGTGTTTAAGTGATGTACCTGGTATCAGAATGTTTAAGTGGTGTACCTGGTGTCAGAGTGTTTAAGTGATGTACCTGGTGTCAGAGTGTTTAAGTGATGTACCTGGTGTCAGAGTGTTTAAGTGATGTACCTGGTGTCAGAATGTTTAAGTGATGTACCTGGTGTCAGAGAGTTTAAGTGATGTACATGCTGTCAGAGTGTTTAAGTGATGTACCTGGTGTCAGAATGTACCTGGTGTCAGAGTGTTTAAGTGATGTACCTGGTGTCAGAATGTTTAAGTGATGTACCTGGTGTAAGAATGTTTAAGTGATGTACCTGGTGTCTGAGTGTTTAAGTGATGTACCAGGTGTCAGAATGTTTAAGTGATGTACCTGGTGTCAGAGTGTTTAAATGATGTATCTGGTGAATGTTTAAGTGATGTACCTGGTGTCAGAATGTTTAAGTGATGTACCTGGTGTCAGAATGTTTAAGTGATGTACCTGGTATCAGAATGTTTAAGTGATGTACCTGGTGTCAGAGTGTTTAAGTGATATACCTGGTGTCAGAATGTTTAAGTGATGTACCTGGTGTCAGAGAGTTTAAGTGATGTACATGCTGTCAGAGTGTTTAAGTGATGTACCTGGTGTCAGAATGTACCTGGTGTCAGAGTGTTTAAGTGGTGTACCTGGTGTCAGAATGTTTAAGTGATGTACCTGGTGTCTGAATGTTTAAGTGATGTACCTGGTGTCAGAATGTTTAAGTGATGTACCTGGTGTCAGAATGTTTAAGTGATGTACCTGGTGTCAGAATGTACCTGGTGTCAGAATGTTTAAGTGGTGTACCTGGTGTCAGAATGTTTAAGTGATGTACCTGGTGTCAGAGTGTTTAAGTGATGTACCTGGTGTCAGAGTGTTTAAGTGATGTACCTGGTGTCAGAGTGTTTAAGTGATGTACCTGGTGTCAGAGTGTTTAAGTGATGTACCTGGTGTCAGAGTGTTTAAGTGATGTACCTGGTGTCAGAGTGTTTAAGTGATGTACCTGGTGTCAGAATGTTTAAGTGATATACCTGGGGTCAGAATGTTTAAGTGATGTACCTGGTGTCAGAATGTTTAAGTGATGTACCTGGTGTCAGAGTGTTTAAGCCATGTACCTGGTGTCAGAATGTACCTGGTGTCAGAATGTTTAAGTGATGTACCTGGTGTCAGAGTGTTTAAGCTATGTACCTGGTGTCAGAGTGTTTAAGTGATATACCTGGTGTCAGAATGTACCTGGTGTCAGAATGTATAAGTGATATACCTGGTGTCAGAATGTACCTGGTGTCAGAATGTTTAAGTGATGTACCTGGTGTCAGAATGTTTAAGTGATGTACCTGGTGTCAGAATGTTTAAGTGATGTACCTGGTGTAAGAATGTTTAAGTGATGTACCTGGTGTCTGAGTGTTTAAGTGATGTACCAGGTGTCAGAATGTTTAAGTGATGTACCTGGTGTCAGAGTGTTTAAATGATGTATCTGGTGAATGTTTAAGTGATGTACCTGGTGTCAGAATGTTTAAGTGATGTACCTGGTGTCAGAATGTTTAAGTGATGTACCTGGTATCAGAATGTTTAAGTGATGTACCTGGTGTCAGAGTGTTTAAGTGATGTACCTGGTGTCAGAATGTTTAAGTGATGTACCTGGTGTCAGAGAGTTTAAGTGATGTACATGCTGTCAGAGTGTTTAAGTGATGTACCTGGTGTCAGAATGTACCTGGTGTCAGAGTGTTTAAGTGGTGTACCTGGTGTCAGAATGTTTAAGTGATGTACCTGGTGTCTGAATGTTTAAGTGATGTACCTGGTGTCAGAATGTTTAAGTGATGTACCTGGTGTCAGAATGTTTAAGTGATGTACCTGGTGTCAGAATGTACCTGGTGTCAGAATGTTTAAGTGGTGTACCTGGTGTCAGAATGTTTAAGTGATGTACCTGGTGTCAGAATGTTTAAGTGATGTACCTGGTGTCAGAATGTTTAAGTGATGTACCTGGTGTCAGAGTGTTTAAGTGATGTACCTGGTGTCAGAGTGTTTAAGTGATGTACCTGGTGTCAGAATGTTTAAGTGATGTACCTGGTGTCAGGATGTTTAAGTGATGTACCTGGTGTCAGAGTGTTTAAGTGATGTACCTGGTGTCAGAGTGTTTAAGTGATGTACCTGGTGTCAGAGTGTTTAAGTGATGTACCTGGTGTCAGAGTGTTTAAGTGATGTACCTGGTGTCAGAGTGTTTAAGTGATGTACCTGGTGTCAGAGTGTTTAAGTGATGTACCTGGTGTCAGAGTGTTTAAGTGATGTACCTGGTGTCAGAGTGTTTAAGTGATGTACCTGGTGTCAGAGTGTTTAAGTGATGTACCTGGTGTCAGAGTGTTTAAGTGATGTACCTGGTGTCAGAATGTTTAAGTGATATACCTGGGGTCAGAATGTTTAAGTGATGTACCTGGTGTCAGAATGTTTAAGTGATGTACCTGGTGTCAGAGTGTTTAAGCCATGTACCTGGTGTCAGAATGTACCTGGTGTCAGAATGTTTAAGTGATGTACCTGGTGTCAGAGTGTTTAAGCTATGTACCTGGTGTCAGATTGTTTAAGTGATATACCTGGTGTCAGAATGTACCTGGTGTCAGAATGTTTAAGTGATATACCTGGTGTCAGAATGTACCTGGTGTCAGAATGTTTAAGTGATGTACCTGGTGTCAGAATGTTTAAGTGATGTACCTGGTGTCAGAATGTTTAAGTGATGTACCTGGTGTCAGAGTGTTTAAGTGATGTACCTGGTGTCAGAATGTTTAAGTGATGTACCTGGTGTCAGAGTGTTGTAGTGATGTACCTGGTGTCAGGATGTTTAAGTGATGTACCTGGTGTCAGGATGTTTAAGTGATGTACCTGGTGTCAGAGTGTTGTAGTGATGTACCTGGTGTCAGGATGTTTAAGTGATGTACCTGGTGTCAGAGTGTTGTAGTGATGTACCTGGTGTCAGAGTGTTGTAGTGATGTACCTGGTGTCAGAATGTTTAAGTGATGTACCTGGTGTCAGAGTGTTGTAGTGATGTACCTGGTGTCAGGATGTTTAAGTGATGTACCTGGTGTCAGAGTGTTGTAGTGATGTACCTGGTGTCAGAATGTTTAAGTGATGTACCTGGTGTCAGAGTGTTGTAGTGATGTACCTGGTGTCAGAATGTTTAAGTGATGTACCTGGTGTCAGAGTGTTTAAGCCATGTACCTGGTGTCAGAATGTACCTGGTGTCAGAATGTTTAAGTGATGTACCTGGTGTCAGAGTGTTTAAGCTATGTACCTGGTGTCAGAGTGTTTAAGTGATATACCTGGTGTCAGAATGTACCTGGTGTCAGAATGTATAAGTGATATACCTGGTGTCAGAATGTACCTGGTGTCAGAATGTTTAAGTGATGTACCTGGTGTCAGAATGTTTAAGTGATGTACCTGGTGTCAGAATGTTTAAGTGATGTACCTGGTGTAAGAATGTTTAAGTGATGTACCTGGTGTCTGAGTGTTTAAGTGATGTACCAGGTGTCAGAATGTTTAAGTGATGTACCTGGTGTCAGAGTGTTTAAATGATGTATCTGGTGAATGTTTAAGTGATGTACCTGGTGTCAGAATGTTTAAGTGATGTACCTGGTGTCAGAATGTTTAAGTGATGTACCTGGTATCAGAATGTTTAAGTGATGTACCTGGTGTCAGAGTGTTTAAGTGATGTACCTGGTGTCAGAATGTTTAAGTGATGTACCTGGTGTCAGAGAGTTTAAGTGATGTACATGCTGTCAGAGTGTTTAAGTGATGTACCTGGTGTCAGAATGTACCTGGTGTCAGAGTGTTTAAGTGGTGTACCTGGTGTCAGAATGTTTAAGTGATGTACCTGGTGTCTGAATGTTTAAGTGATGTACCTGGTGTCAGAATGTTTAAGTGATGTACCTGGTGTCAGAATGTTTAAGTGATGTACCTGGTGTCAGAATGTACCTGGTGTCAGAATGTTTAAGTGGTGTACCTGGTGTCAGAATGTTTAAGTGATGTACCTGGTGTCAGAATGTTTAAGTGATGTACCTGGTGTCAGAATGTTTAAGTGATGTACCTGGTGTCAGAGTGTTTAAGTGATGTACCTGGTGTCAGAGTGTTTAAGTGATGTACCTGGTGTCAGAATGTTTAAGTGATGTACCTGGTGTCAGGATGTTTAAGTGATGTACCTGGTGTCAGAGTGTTTAAGTGATGTACCTGGTGTCAGAGTGTTTAAGTGATGTACCTGGTGTCAGAGTGTTTAAGTGATGTACCTGGTGTCAGAGTGTTTAAGTGATGTACCTGGTGTCAGAGTGTTTAAGTGATGTACCTGGTGTCAGAGTGTTTAAGTGATGTACCTGGTGTCAGAGTGTTTAAGTGATGTACCTGGTGTCAGAGTGTTTAAGTGATGTACCTGGTGTCAGAGTGTTTAAGTGATGTACCTGGTGTCAGAGTGTTTAAGTGATGTACCTGGTGTCAGAATGTTTAAGTGATATACCTGGGGTCAGAATGTTTAAGTGATGTACCTGGTGTCAGAATGTTTAAGTGATGTACCTGGTGTCAGAGTGTTTAAGCCATGTACCTGGTGTCAGAATGTACCTGGTGTCAGAATGTTTAAGTGATGTACCTGGTGTCAGAGTGTTTAAGCTATGTACCTGGTGTCAGATTGTTTAAGTGATATACCTGGTGTCAGAATGTACCTGGTGTCAGAATGTTTAAGTGATATACCTGGTGTCAGAATGTACCTGGTGTCAGAATGTTTAAGTGATGTACCTGGTGTCAGAATGTTTAAGTGATGTACCTGGTGTCAGAATGTTTAAGTGATGTACCTGGTGTCAGAGTGTTTAAGTGATGTACCTGGTGTCAGAATGTTTAAGTGATGTACCTGGTGTCAGAGTGTTGTAGTGATGTACCTGGTGTCAGGATGTTTAAGTGATGTACCTGGTGTCAGGATGTTTAAGTGATGTACCTGGTGTCAGAGTGTTGTAGTGATGTACCTGGTGTCAGGATGTTTAAGTGATGTACCTGGTGTCAGAGTGTTGTAGTGATGTACCTGGTGTCAGAGTGTTGTAGTGATGTACCTGGTGTCAGAATGTTTAAGTGATGTACCTGGTGTCAGAGTGTTGTAGTGATGTACCTGGTGTCAGGATGTTTAAGTGATGTACCTGGTGTCAGAGTGTTGTAGTGATGTACCTGGTGTCAGAATGTTTAAGTGATGTACCTGGTGTCAGAGTGTTGTAGTGATGTACCTGGTGTCAGAATGTTTAAGTGATGTACCTGGTGTCAGAGTGTTTAAGTGATGTACCTGGTGTCAGAGTGTTTAAGTGATGTACCTGGTGTCAGAGTGTTTAAGTGATGTACCTGGTGTCAGAATGTTTAAGTGATGTACCTGGTGTCAGAGAGTTTAAGTGATGTACATGCTGTCAGAGTGTTTAAGTGATGTACCTGGTGTCAGAATGTACCTGGTGTCAGAGTGTTTAAGTGGTGTACCTGGTGTCAGAATGTTTAAGTGATGTACCTGGTGTCTGAATGTTTAAGTGATGTACCTGGTGTCAGAATGTTTAAGTGATGTACCTGGTGTCAGAATGTTTAAGTGATGTACCTGGTGTCAGAGTGTTTAAGTGATGTACCTGGTGTCAGAGTGTTTAAGTGATGTACCTGGTATCAGAATGTTTAAGTGATGTACCTGGTGTCAGAATGTTTAAGTGATGTATCTGGTGTCAGAGTGTTTAAGTGATGTACCTGGTGTCAGAGTGTTTAAGTGATGTACATGGTGTCAGAGTGTTTAAGTGATGTACCTGGTGTCAGAATGTTTAAGTGATGTACCTGGTGTCAGAATGTTTAAGTGATGTACCTGGTGTCAGAGTGTTTAAGTGATGTACCTGGTGTCAGAGTGTTTAAGTGATGTACCTGGTGTCAGAATGTTTAAGTGATGTACCTGGTGTCAGGATGTTTAAGTGATGTACCTGGTGTCAGAGTGTTTAAGTGATGTACCTGGTGTCAGAGTGTTTAAGTGATGTACCTGGTGTCAGAGTGTTTAAGTGATGTACCTGGTGTCAGAGTGTTTAAGTGATGTACCTGGTGTCAGAGTGTTTAAGTGATGTACCTGGTGTCAGAGTGTTTAAGTGATGTACCTGGTGTCAGAGTGTTTAAGTGATGTACCTGGTGTCAGAATGTTTAAGTGTTGTACCTGGTGTCAGAATGTTTAAGTGATGTACCTGGTGTCAGAGTGTTTAAGTGATGTACCTGGTGTCAGAGTGTTTAAGTGATGTACCTGGTGTCAGAATGTTTAAGTGATGTACCTGGTGTAAGAATGTTTAAGTGATGTACCTGGTGTCTGAGTGTTTAAGTGATGTATCTGGTGTCTGAGTGTTTAAGTGATGTACCAGGTGTCAGAATGTTTAAGTTATGTACCTGGTGTCAGAGTGTTTAAGTGATGTATCTGGTGAATGTTTAAGTGATGTACCTGGTGTCAGAGTGTTTAAGTGATGTACCTGGTATCAGAATGTTTAAGTGGTGTACCTGGTGTCAGAGTGTTTAAGTGATGTACCTGGTGTCAGAGTGTTTAAGTGATGTACCTGGTGTCAGAGTGTTTAAGTGATGTACCTGGTGTCAGAATGTTTAAGTGATGTACCTGGTGTCAGAGAGTTTAAGTGATGTACATGCTGTCAGAGTGTTTAAGTGATGTACCTGGTGTCAGAGTGTTTAAGTGATGTACCTGGTGTCAGAGTGTTTAAGTGATGTACCTGGTGTCAGAGTGTTTAAGTGATGTACCTGGTGTCAGAGTGTTTAAGTGATGTACCTGGTGTCAGAGTGTTTAAGTGATGTACCTGGTGTCAGAGTGTTTAAGTGATGTACCTGGTGTCAGAGTGTTTAAGTGATGTACCTGGTGTCAGAGTGTTTAAGTGATGTACCTGGTGTCAGAATGTTTAAGTGATATACCTGGGGTCAGAATGTTTAAGTGATGTACCTGGTGTCAGAATGTTTAAGTGATGTACCTGGTGTCAGAGTGTTTAAGCCATGTACCTGGTGTCAGAATGTACCTGGTGTCAGAATGTTTAAGTGATGTACCTGGTGTCAGAGTGTTTAAGCTATGTACCTGGTGTCAGATTGTTTAAGTGATATACCTGGTGTCAGAATGTACCTGGTGTCAGAATGTTTAAGTGATATACCTGGTGTCAGAATGTACCTGGTGTCAGAATGTTTAAGTGATGTACCTGGTGTCAGAATGTTTAAGTGATGTACCTGGTGTCAGAATGTTTAAGTGATGTACCTGGTGTCAGAGTGTTTAAGTGATGTACCTGGTGTCAGAATGTTTAAGTGATGTACCTGGTGTCAGAGTGTTGTAGTGATGTACCTGGTGTCAGGATGTTTAAGTGATGTACCTGGTGTCAGGATGTTTAAGTGATGTACCTGGTGTCAGAGTGTTGTAGTGATGTACCTGGTGTCAGGATGTTTAAGTGATGTACCTGGTGTCAGAGTGTTGTAGTGATGTACCTGGTGTCAGAGTGTTGTAGTGATGTACCTGGTGTCAGAATGTTTAAGTGATGTACCTGGTGTCAGAGTGTTGTAGTGATGTACCTGGTGTCAGGATGTTTAAGTGATGTACCTGGTGTCAGAGTGTTGTAGTGATGTACCTGGTGTCAGAATGTTTAAGTGATGTACCTGGTGTCAGAGTGTTGTAGTGATGTACCTGGTGTCAGAATGTTTAAGTGATGTACCTGGTGTCAGAGTGTTTAAGTGATGTACCTGGTGTCAGAGTGTTTAAGTGATGTACCTGGTGTCAGAGTGTTTAAGTGATGTACCTGGTGTCAGAATGTTTAAGTGATGTACCTGGTGTCAGAGAGTTTAAGTGATGTACATGCTGTCAGAGTGTTTAAGTGATGTACCTGGTGTCAGAATGTACCTGGTGTCAGAGTGTTTAAGTGGTGTACCTGGTGTCAGAATGTTTAAGTGATGTACCTGGTGTCTGAATGTTTAAGTGATGTACCTGGTGTCAGAATGTTTAAGTGATGTACCTGGTGTCAGAATGTTTAAGTGATGTACCTGGTGTCAGAGTGTTTAAGTGATGTACCTGGTGTCAGAGTGTTTAAGTGATGTACCTGGTATCAGAATGTTTAAGTGATGTACCTGGTGTCAGAATGTTTAAGTGATGTATCTGGTGTCAGAGTGTTTAAGTGATGTACCTGGTGTCAGAGTGTTTAAGTGATGTACATGGTGTCAGAGTGTTTAAGTGATGTACCTGGTGTCAGAATGTTTAAGTGATGTACCTGGTGTCAGAATGTTTAAGTGATGTACCTGGTGTCAGAGTGTTTAAGTGATGTACCTGGTGTCAGAGTGTTTAAGTGATGTACCTGGTGTCAGAATGTTTAAGTGATGTACCTGGTGTCAGGATGTTTAAGTGATGTACCTGGTGTCAGAGTGTTTAAGTGATGTACCTGGTGTCAGAGTGTTTAAGTGATGTACCTGGTGTCAGAGTGTTTAAGTGATGTACCTGGTGTCAGAGTGTTTAAGTGATGTACCTGGTGTCAGAGTGTTTAAGTGATGTACCTGGTGTCAGAGTGTTTAAGTGATGTACCTGGTGTCAGAGTGTTTAAGTGATGTACCTGGTGTCAGAATGTTTAAGTGTTGTACCTGGTGTCAGAATGTTTAAGTGATGTACCTGGTGTCAGAGTGTTTAAGTGATGTACCTGGTGTCAGAGTGTTTAAGTGATGTACCTGGTGTCAGAATGTTTAAGTGATGTACCTGGTGTAAGAATGTTTAAGTGATGTACCTGGTGTCTGAGTGTTTAAGTGATGTATCTGGTGTCTGAGTGTTTAAGTGATGTACCAGGTGTCAGAATGTTTAAGTTATGTACCTGGTGTCAGAGTGTTTAAGTGATGTATCTGGTGAATGTTTAAGTGATGTACCTGGTGTCAGAGTGTTTAAGTGATGTACCTGGTATCAGAATGTTTAAGTGGTGTACCTGGTGTCAGAGTGTTTAAGTGATGTACCTGGTGTCAGAGTGTTTAAGTGATGTACCTGGTGTCAGAGTGTTTAAGTGATGTACCTGGTGTCAGAATGTTTAAGTGATGTACCTGGTGTCAGAGAGTTTAAGTGATGTACATGCTGTCAGAGTGTTTAAGTGATGTACCTGGTGTCAGAATGCACCTGGTGTCAGAGTGTTTAAGTGGTGTACCTGGTGTCAGAATGTTTAAGTGATGTACCTGGTGTCTGAATGTTTAAGTGATGTACCTGGTGTCTGAATGTTTAAGTGATGTACCTGGTGTCAGAATGTTTAAGTGATGTACCTGGTGTCAGAGTGTTTAAGTGATGTACCTGGTGTCAGAGTGTTTAAGTGATGTACCTGGTGTCAGAATGTTTAAGTGATGTACCTGGTATCAGAATGTTTAAGTGATGTACCTGGTGTCAGAGTGTTTAAGTGATGTACCTGGTGTCAGAGTGTTTAAGTGATGTACCTGGTGTCAGAGTGTTTAAGTGATGTACCTGGTGTCAGAATGTTTAAGTGATGTACCTGGTGTCAGAGAGTTTAAGTGATGTACATGCTGTCAGAGTGTTTAAGTGATGTACCTGGTGTCAGAGTGTTTAAGTGATGTACCTGGTGTCAGAATGTTTAAGTGATGTACCTGGTGTCAGGATGTTTAAGTGATGTACCTGGTGTCAGAGTGTTTAAGTGATGTACCTGGTGTCAGAGTGTTTAAGTGATGTACCTGGTGTCAGAGTGTTTAAGTGATGTACCTGGTGTCAGAGTGTTTAAGTGATGTACCTGGTGTCAGAGTGTTTAAGTGATGTACCTGGTGTCAGAGTGTTTAAGTGATGTACCTGGTGTCAGAATGTTTAAGTGTTGTACCTGGTGTCAGAATGTTTAAGTGATGTACCTGGTGTCAGAGTGTTTAAGTGATGTACCTGGTGTCAGAGTGTTTAAGTGATGTACCTGGTGTCAGAATGTTTAAGTGATGTACCTGGTGTAAGAATGTTTAAGTGATGTACCTGGTGTCTGAGTGTTTAAGTGATGTATCTGGTGTCTGAGTGTTTAAGTGATGTACCAGGTGTCAGAATGTTTAAGTTATGTACCTGGTGTCAGAGTGTTTAAGTGATGTATCTGGTGAATGTTTAAGTGATGTACCTGGTGTCAGAGTGTTTAAGTGATGTACCTGGTATCAGAATGTTTAAGTGGTGTACCTGGTGTCAGAGTGTTTAAGTGATGTACCTGGTGTCAGAGTGTTTAAGTGATGTACCTGGTGTCAGAGTGTTTAAGTGATGTACCTGGTGTCAGAATGTTTAAGTGATGTACCTGGTGTCAGAGAGTTTAAGTGATGTACATGCTGTCAGAGTGTTTAAGTGATGTACCTGGTGTCAGAATGTACCTGGTGTCAGAGTGTTTAAGTGGTGTACCTGGTGTCAGAATGTTTAAGTGATGTACCTGGTGTCTGAATGTTTAAGTGATGTACCTGGTGTCAGAATGTTTAAGTGATGTACCTGGTGTCAGAATGTTTAAGTGATGTACCTGGTGTCAGAGTGTTTAAGTGATGTACCTGGTGTCAGAGTGTTTAAGTGATGTACCTGGTGTCAGAATGTTTAAGTGATGTACCTGGTATCAGAATGTTTAAGTGATGTACCTGGTGTCAGAGTGTTTAAGTGATGTACCTGGTGTCAGAGTGTTTAAGTGATGTACCTGGTGTCAGAGTGTTTAAGTGATGTACCTGGTGTCAGAATGTTTAAGTGATGTACCTGGTGTCAGAGAGTTTAAGTGATGTACATGCTGTCAGAGTGTTTAAGTGATGTACCTGGTGTCAGAATGTACCTGGTGTCAGAGTGTTTAAGTGGTGTACCTGGTGTCAGAATGTTTAAGTGATGTACCTGGTGTCTGAATGTTTAAGTGATGTACCTGGTGTCAGAATGTTTAAGTGATGTACCTGGTGTCAGAATGTTTAAGTGATGTACCTGGTGTCAGAATGTACCTGATGTCAGAATGTTTAAGTGGTGCACCTGGTGTCAGAATGTTTAAGTGATGTACCTGGTGTCAGAATGTTTAAGTGATGTACCTGGTGTCAGAATGTTTAAGTGATGTACCTGGTGTCAGAGTGTTTAAGTGATGTACCTGGTGTCAGAGTGTTTAAGTGATGTACCTGGTGTCAGAGTGTTTAAGTGATGTACCTGGTGTCAGAGTGTTTAAGTGATGTACCTGGTGTCAGAATGTTTAAGTGGTGTACCTGGTATCAGAATGTTTAAGTGATGTACCTGGTGTCAGAGTGTTTAAGTGATGTACCTGGTGTCAGAGTGTTTAAGTGATGTACCTGGTGTCAGAGTGTTTAAGTGATGTACCTGGTGTCAGAATGTTTAAGTGATGTACCTGGTGTCAGGATGTTTAAGTGATGTACCTGGTGTCAGAGTGTTTAAGGGATGTACCTGGTGTCAGAGTGTTTAAGTGATGTACCTGGTGTCAGAGTGTTTAAGTGATGTACCTGGTGTCAGAGTGTTTAAGTGATGTACCTGGTGTCAGAGTGTTTAAGTGATGTACCTGGTGTCAGAGTGTTTAAGTGATGTACCTGGTGTCAGAGTGTTTAAGTGATGTACCTGGTGTCAGAATGTTTAAGTGTTGTACCTGGTGTCAGAGTGTTTAAGTGTTGTACCTGGTGTCAGAATGTTTAAGTGATGTACCTGGTGTCAGAGTGTTTAAGTGATGTACCTGGTGTCAGAGTGTTTAAGTGATGTACCTGGTGTCAGAGTGTTTAAGTGATGTACCTGGTGTCAGAGTGTTTAAGTGATGTACCTGGTGTCAGAGTGTTTAAGTGATGTACCTGGTGTCAGAGTGTTTAAGTGATGTACCTGGTGTCAGAGTGTTTAAGTGATGTACCTGGTGTCAGAATGTTTAAGTGATATACCTGGGGTCAGAATGTTTAAGTGATGTACCTGGTGTCAGAATGTTTAAGTGATGTACCTGGTGTCAGAGTGTTTAAGCCATGTACCTGGTGTCAGAATGTACCTGGTGTCAGAATGTTTAAGTGATGTACCTGGTGTCAGAGTGTTTAAGCTATGTACCTGGTGTCAGATTGTTTAAGTGATATACCTGGTGTCAGAATGTACCTGGTGTCAGAATGTTTAAGTGATATACCTGGTGTCAGAATGTACCTGGTGTCAGAATGTTTAAGTGATGTACCTGGTGTCAGAATGTTTAAGTGATGTACCTGGTGTCAGAATGTTTAAGTGATGTACCTGGTGTCAGAGTGTTTAAGTGATGTACCTGGTGTCAGAATGTTTAAGTGATGTACCTGGTGTCAGAGTGTTGTAGTGATGTACCTGGTGTCAGGATGTTTAAGTGATGTACCTGGTGTCAGGATGTTTAAGTGATGTACCTGGTGTCAGAGTGTTGTAGTGATGTACCTGGTGTCAGGATGTTTAAGTGATGTACCTGGTGTCAGAGTGTTGTAGTGATGTACCTGGTGTCAGAGTGTTGTAGTGATGTACCTGGTGTCAGAATGTTTAAGTGATGTACCTGGTGTCAGAGTGTTGTAGTGATGTACCTGGTGTCAGGATGTTTAAGTGATGTACCTGGTGTCAGAGTGTTGTAGTGATGTACCTGGTGTCAGAATGTTTAAGTGATGTACCTGGTGTCAGAGTGTTGTAGTGATGTACCTGGTGTCAGAATGTTTAAGTGATGTACCTGGTGTCAGAGTGTTTAAGTGATGTACCTGGTGTCAGAGTGTTTAAGTGATGTACCTGGTGTCAGAGTGTTTAAGTGATGTACCTGGTGTCAGAATGTTTAAGTGATGTACCTGGTGTCAGAGAGTTTAAGTGATGTACATGCTGTCAGAGTGTTTAAGTGATGTACCTGGTGTCAGAATGTACCTGGTGTCAGAGTGTTTAAGTGGTGTACCTGGTGTCAGAATGTTTAAGTGATGTACCTGGTGTCTGAATGTTTAAGTGATGTACCTGGTGTCAGAATGTTTAAGTGATGTACCTGGTGTCAGAATGTTTAAGTGATGTACCTGGTGTCAGAGTGTTTAAGTGATGTACCTGGTGTCAGAGTGTTTAAGTGATGTACCTGGTATCAGAATGTTTAAGTGATGTACCTGGTGTCAGAATGTTTAAGTGATGTATCTGGTGTCAGAGTGTTTAAGTGATGTACCTGGTGTCAGAGTGTTTAAGTGATGTACATGGTGTCAGAGTGTTTAAGTGATGTACCTGGTGTCAGAATGTTTAAGTGATGTACCTGGTGTCAGAATGTTTAAGTGATGTACCTGGTGTCAGAGTGTTTAAGTGATGTACCTGGTGTCAGAGTGTTTAAGTGATGTACCTGGTGTCAGAATGTTTAAGTGATGTACCTGGTGTCAGGATGTTTAAGTGATGTACCTGGTGTCAGAGTGTTTAAGTGATGTACCTGGTGTCAGAGTGTTTAAGTGATGTACCTGGTGTCAGAGTGTTTAAGTGATGTACCTGGTGTCAGAGTGTTTAAGTGATGTACCTGGTGTCAGAGTGTTTAAGTGATGTACCTGGTGTCAGAGTGTTTAAGTGATGTACCTGGTGTCAGAGTGTTTAAGTGATGTACCTGGTGTCAGAATGTTTAAGTGTTGTACCTGGTGTCAGAATGTTTAAGTGATGTACCTGGTGTCAGAGTGTTTAAGTGATGTACCTGGTGTCAGAGTGTTTAAGTGATGTACCTGGTGTCAGAATGTTTAAGTGATGTACCTGGTGTAAGAATGTTTAAGTGATGTACCTGGTGTCTGAGTGTTTAAGTGATGTATCTGGTGTCTGAGTGTTTAAGTGATGTACCAGGTGTCAGAATGTTTAAGTTATGTACCTGGTGTCAGAGTGTTTAAGTGATGTATCTGGTGAATGTTTAAGTGATGTACCTGGTGTCAGAGTGTTTAAGTGATGTACCTGGTATCAGAATGTTTAAGTGGTGTACCTGGTGTCAGAGTGTTTAAGTGATGTACCTGGTGTCAGAGTGTTTAAGTGATGTACCTGGTGTCAGAGTGTTTAAGTGATGTACCTGGTGTCAGAATGTTTAAGTGATGTACCTGGTGTCAGAGAGTTTAAGTGATGTACATGCTGTCAGAGTGTTTAAGTGATGTACCTGGTGTCAGAATGTACCTGGTGTCAGAGTGTTTAAGTGGTGTACCTGGTGTCAGAATGTTTAAGTGATGTACCTGGTGTCTGAATGTTTAAGTGATGTACCTGGTGTCTGAATGTTTAAGTGATGTACCTGGTGTCAGAATGTTTAAGTGATGTACCTGGTGTCAGAGTGTTTAAGTGATGTACCTGGTGTCAGAGTGTTTAAGTGATGTACCTGGTGTCAGAATGTTTAAGTGATGTACCTGGTATCAGAATGTTTAAGTGATGTACCTGGTGTCAGAGTGTTTAAGTGATGTACCTGGTGTCAGAGTGTTTAAGTGATGTACCTGGTGTCAGAGTGTTTAAGTGATGTACCTGGTGTCAGAATGTTTAAGTGATGTACCTGGTGTCAGAGAGTTTAAGTGATGTACATGCTGTCAGAGTGTTTAAGTGATGTACCTGGTGTCAGAGTGTTTAAGTGATGTACCTGGTGTCAGAATGTTTAAGTGATGTACCTGGTGTCAGGATGTTTAAGTGATGTACCTGGTGTCAGAGTGTTTAAGTGATGTACCTGGTGTCAGAGTGTTTAAGTGATGTACCTGGTGTCAGAGTGTTTAAGTGATGTACCTGGTGTCAGAGTGTTTAAGTGATGTACCTGGTGTCAGAGTGTTTAAGTGATGTACCTGGTGTCAGAGTGTTTAAGTGATGTACCTGGTGTCAGAATGTTTAAGTGTTGTACCTGGTGTCAGAATGTTTAAGTGATGTACCTGGTGTCAGAGTGTTTAAGTGATGTACCTGGTGTCAGAGTGTTTAAGTGATGTACCTGGTGTCAGAATGTTTAAGTGATGTACCTGGTGTAAGAATGTTTAAGTGATGTACCTGGTGTCTGAGTGTTTAAGTGATGTATCTGGTGTCTGAGTGTTTAAGTGATGTACCAGGTGTCAGAATGTTTAAGTTATGTACCTGGTGTCAGAGTGTTTAAGTGATGTATCTGGTGAATGTTTAAGTGATGTACCTGGTGTCAGAGTGTTTAAGTGATGTACCTGGTATCAGAATGTTTAAGTGGTGTACCTGGTGTCAGAGTGTTTAAGTGATGTACCTGGTGTCAGAGTGTTTAAGTGATGTACCTGGTGTCAGAGTGTTTAAGTGATGTACCTGGTGTCAGAATGTTTAAGTGATGTACCTGGTGTCAGAGAGTTTAAGTGATGTACATGCTGTCAGAGTGTTTAAGTGATGTACCTGGTGTCAGAATGTACCTGGTGTCAGAGTGTTTAAGTGGTGTACCTGGTGTCAGAATGTTTAAGTGATGTACCTGGTGTCTGAATGTTTAAGTGATGTACCTGGTGTCAGAATGTTTAAGTGATGTACCTGGTGTCAGAATGTTTAAGTGATGTACCTGGTGTCAGAGTGTTTAAGTGATGTACCTGGTGTCAGAGTGTTTAAGTGATGTACCTGGTGTCAGAATGTTTAAGTGATGTACCTGGTATCAGAATGTTTAAGTGATGTACCTGGTGTCAGAGTGTTTAAGTGATGTACCTGGTGTCAGAGTGTTTAAGTGATGTACCTGGTGTCAGAGTGTTTAAGTGATGTACCTGGTGTCAGAATGTTTAAGTGATGTACCTGGTGTCAGAGAGTTTAAGTGATGTACATGCTGTCAGAGTGTTTAAGTGATGTACCTGGTGTCAGAATGTACCTGGTGTCAGAGTGTTTAAGTGGTGTACCTGGTGTCAGAATGTTTAAGTGATGTACCTGGTGTCTGAATGTTTAAGTGATGTACCTGGTGTCAGAATGTTTAAGTGATGTACCTGGTGTCAGAATGTTTAAGTGATGTACCTGGTGTCAGAATGTACCTGATGTCAGAATGTTTAAGTGGTGCACCTGGTGTCAGAATGTTTAAGTGATGTACCTGGTGTCAGAATGTTTAAGTGATGTACCTGGTGTCAGAATGTTTAAGTGATGTACCTGGTGTCAGAGTGTTTAAGTGATGTACCTGGTGTCAGAGTGTTTAAGTGATGTACCTGGTGTCAGAGTGTTTAAGTGATGTACCTGGTGTCAGAGTGTTTAAGTGATGTACCTGGTGTCAGAATGTTTAAGTGGTGTACCTGGTATCAGAATGTTTAAGTGATGTACCTGGTGTCAGAGTGTTTAAGTGATGTACCTGGTGTCAGAGTGTTTAAGTGATGTACCTGGTGTCAGAGTGTTTAAGTGATGTACCTGGTGTCAGAATGTTTAAGTGATGTACCTGGTGTCAGGATGTTTAAGTGATGTACCTGGTGTCAGAGTGTTTAAGGGATGTACCTGGTGTCAGAGTGTTTAAGTGATGTACCTGGTGTCAGAGTGTTTAAGTGATGTACCTGGTGTCAGAGTGTTTAAGTGATGTACCTGGTGTCAGAGTGTTTAAGTGATGTACCTGGTGTCAGAGTGTTTAAGTGATGTACCTGGTGTCAGAGTGTTTAAGTGATGTACCTGGTGTCAGAATGTTTAAGTGTTGTACCTGGTGTCAGAGTGTTTAAGTGTTGTACCTGGTGTCAGAATGTTTAAGTGATGTACCTGGTGTCAGAATGTTTAAGTGATGTACCTGGTGTCAGAATGTTTAAGTGATGTACCTGGTGTCAGAGTGTTTAAGTGATGTACCTGGTGTCAGAATGTTTAAGTGATGTACCTGGTGTCAGATTGTTTAAGTGATGTGCCTGGTGTAAGAATGTTTAAGTGATGTACCTGGTGTCTGAGTGTTTAAGTGATGTACCAGGTGTCAGAATGTTTAAGTGATGTACCTGGTGTCAGAGTGTTTAAATGATGTATCTGGTGAATGTTTAAGTGATGTACCTGGTGTCAGAATGTTTAAGTGATGTACCTGGTGTCAGAATGTTTAAGTGATGTACCTGGTATCAGAATGTTTAAGTGATGTACCTGGTGTCAGAGTGTTTAAGTGATGTACCTGGTGTCAGAATGTTTAAGTGATGTACCTGGTGTCAGAGAGTTTAAGTGATGTACATGCTGTCAGAGTGTTTAAGTGATGTACCTGGTGTCAGAATGTACCTGGTGTCAGAGTGTTTAAGTGGTGTACCTGGTGTCAGAATGTTTAAGTGATGTACCTGGTGTCTGAATGTTTAAGTGATGTACCTGGTGTCAGAATGTTTAAGTGATGTACCTGGTGTCAGAATGTTTAAGTGATGTACCTGGTGTCAGAATGTTTAAGTGATGTACCTGGTGTCAGAATGTACCTGGTGTCAGAATGTTTAAGTGGTGTACCTGGTGTCAGAATGTTTAAGTGGTGTACCTGGTGTCAGAATGTTTAAGTGATGTACCTGGTGTCTGAATGTTTAAGTGATGTACCTGGTGTCAGAATGTTTAAGTGATGTACCTGGTGTCAGAATGTTTAAGTGATGTACCTGGTGTCAGAGTGTTTAAGTGATGTACCTGGTGTCAGAGTGTTTAAGTGATGTACCTGGTGTCAGAATGTTTAAGTGATGTACCTGGTATCAGAGTGTTTAAGTGATGTACCTGGTGTCAGAATGTTTAAGTGATGTACCTGGTGTCAGAGAGTTTAAGTGATGTACATGCTGTCAGAGTGTTTAAGTGATGTACCTGGTGTCAGAATGTACCTGGTGTCAGAGTGTTTAAGTGATGTACCTGGTGTCAGAGTGTTTAAGTGATGTACCTGGTGTCAGAATGTTTAAGTGATGTACCTGGTGTCAGAGAGTTTAAGTGATGTACATGCTGTCAGAGTGTTTAAGTGATGTACCTGGTGTCAGAATGTACCTGGTGTCAGAGTGTTTAAGTGGTGTACCTGGTGTCAGAATGTTTAAGTGATGTACCTGGTGTCAGAATGTTTAAGTGATGTACCTGGTGTCAGAATGTACCTGATGTCAGAATGTTTAAGTGGTGTACCTGGTGTCAGAATGTTTAAGTGATGTACCTGGTGTCAGAATGTTTAAGTGATGTACCTGGTGTCAGAATGTACCTGGTGTCAGAATGTTTAAGTGGTGTACCTGGTGTCAGAATGTTTAAGTGATGTACCTGGTGTCAGAATGTTTAAGTGATGTACCTGGTGTCAGAATGTTTAAGTGATGTACCTGGTGTCAGAGTGTTTAAGTGATGTACCTGGTGTCAGAGTGTTTAAGTGATGTACCTGGTGTCAGAGTGTTTAAGTGATGTACCTGGTGTCAGAGTGTTTAAGTGATGTACCTGGTGTCAGAATGTTTAAGTGGTGTACCTGGTATCAGAATGTTTAAGTGATGTACCTGGTGTCAGAATGTTTAAGTGATGTACCTGGTGTCAGAGTGTTTAAGTGATGTACCTGGTGTCAGAGTGTTTAAGTGATGTACCTGGTGTCAGAGTGTTTAAGTGATGTACCTGGTGTCAGAGTGTTTAAGTGATGTACCTGGTGTCAGAGTGTTTAAGTGATGTACCTGGTGTCAGAGTGTTTAAGTGATGTACCTGGTGTCAGAGTGTTTAAGTGATGTACCTGGTGTCAGAGTGTTTAAGTGATGTACCTGGTGTCAGAGTGTTTAAGTGATGTACCTGGTGTCAGAGTGTTTAAGTGATGTACCTGGTGTCAGAGTGTTTAAGCCATGTACCTGGTGTCAGAATGTACCTGGTGTCAGAATGTTTAAGTGATGTACCTGGTGTCAGAGTGTTTAAATGATGTATCTGGTGAATGTTTAAGTGATGTACCTGGTGTCAGAATGTTTAAGTGATGTACCTGGTGTCAGAATGTTTAAGTGATGTACCTGGTATCAGAATGTTTAAGTGATGTACCTGGTGTCAGAGTGTTTAAGTGATGTACCTGGTGTCAGAATGTTTAAGTGATGTACCTGGTGTCAGAGAGTTTAAGTGATGTACATGCTGTCAGAGTGTTTAAGTGATGTACCTGGTGTCAGAATGTACCTGGTGTCAGAGTGTTTAAGTGGTGTACCTGGTGTCAGAATGTTTAAGTGATGTACCTGGTGTCTGAATGTTTAAGTGATGTACCTGGTGTCAGAATGTTTAAGTGATGTACCTGGTGTCAGAATGTTTAAGTGATGTACCTGGTGTCAGAATGTACCTGGTGTCAGAATGTTTAAGTGGTGTACCTGGTGTCAGAATGTTTAAGTGATGTACCTGGTGTCAGAATGTTTAAGTGATGTACCTGGTGTCAGAATGTTTAAGTGATGTACCTGGTGTCAGAGTGTTTAAGTGATGTACCTGGTGTCAGAGTGTTTAAGTGATGTACCTGGTGTCAGAGTGTTTAAGTGATGTACCTGGTGTCAGAGTGTTTAAGTGATGTACCTGGTGTCAGAATGTTTAAGTGGTGTACCTGGTATCAGAATGTTTAAGTGATGTACCTGGTGTCAGAATGTTTAAGTGATGTACCTGGTGTCAGAGTGTTTAAGTGATGTACCTGGTGTCAGAGTGTTTAAGTGATGTACCTGGTGTCAGAGTGTTTAAGTGATGTACCTGGTGTCAGAGTGTTTAAGTGATGTACCTGGTGTCAGAGTGTTTAAGTGATGTACCTGGTGTCAGAGTGTTTAAGTGATGTACCTGGTGTCAGAGTGTTTAAGTGATGTACCTGGTGTCAGAGTGTTTAAGTGATGTACCTGGTGTCAGAGTGTTTAAGTGATGTACCTGGTGTCAGAGTGTTTAAGTGATGTACCTGGTGTCAGAGTGTTTAAGCCATGTACCTGGTGTCAGAATGTACCTGGTGTCAGAGTGTTTAAGCTATGTACCTGGTGTCAGAGTGTTTAAGTGATATACCTGGTGTCAGAATGTACCTGGTGTCAGAATGTTTAAGTGATATACCTGGTGTCAGAATGTACCTGGTGTCAGAATGTTTAAGTGATGTACCTGGTGTCAGAATGTTTAAGTGATGTACCTGGTGTCAGAATGTTTAAGTGATGTACCTGGTGTAAGAATGTTTAAGTGATGTACCTGGTGTCTGAGTGTTTAAGTGATGTACCAGGTGTCAGAATGTTTAAGTGATGTACCTGGTGTCAGAGTGTTTAAATGATGTATCTGGTGAATGTTTAAGTGATGTACCTGGTGTCAGAATGTTTAAGTGATGTACCTGGTGTCAGAATGTTTAAGTGATGTACCTGGTATCAGAATGTTTAAGTGATGTACCTGGTGTCAGAGTGTTTAAGTGATGTACCTGGTGTCAGAATGTTTAAGTGATGTACCTGGTGTCAGAGAGTTTAAGTGATGTACATGCTGTCAGAGTGTTTAAGTGATGTACCTGGTGTCAGAATGTACCTGGTGTCAGAGTGTTTAAGTGGTGTACCTGGTGTCAGAATGTTTAAGTGATGTACCTGGTGTCAGAGTGTTTAAGTGATGTACCTGGTGTCAGAGTGTTTAAGTGATGTACCTGGTGTCAGAGTGTTTAAGTGATGTACCTGGTGTCAGAGTGTTTAAGTGATGTACCTGGTGTCAGAGTGTTTAAGTGATGTACCTGGTGTCAGAGTGTTTAAGTGATGTACCTGGTGTCAGAGTGTTTAAGTGATGTACCTGGTGTCAGAGTGTTTAAGTGATGTACCTGGTGTCAGAGTGTTTAAGTGATGTACCTGGTGTCAGAATGTTTAAGTGATATACCTGGTGTCAGAATGTTTAAGTGATGTACCTGGTGTCAGAATGTTTAAGTGATGTACCTGGTGTCAGAGTGTTTAAGCCATGTACCTGGTGTCAGAATGTACCTGGTGTCAGAATGTTTAAGTGATGTACCTGGTGTCAGAGTGTTTAAGCTATGTACCTGGTGTCAGAGTGTTTAAGTGATATACCTGGTGTCAGAATGTACCTGGTGTCAGAATGTTTAAGTGATATACCTGGTGTCAGAATGTACCTGGTGTCAGAATGTTTAAGTGATGTACCTGGTGTCAGAATGTTTAAGTGATGTACCTGGTGTCAGAATGTTTAAGTGATGTACCTGGTGTCAGAGTGTTTAAGTGATGTACCTGGTGTCAGAATGTTTAAGTGATGTACCTGGTGTCAGAGTGTTGTAGTGATGTACCTGGTGTCAGGATGTTTAAGTGATGTACCTGGTGTCAGGATGTTTAAGTGATGTACCTGGTGTCAGAGTATTGTAGTGATGTACCTGGTGTCAGAATGTTTAAGTGATGTACCTGGTGTCAGAGTGTTGTAGTGATGTACCTGGTGTCAGGATGTTTAAGTGATGTACCTGGTGTCAGAGTGTTGTAGTGATGTACCTGGTGTCAGAATGTTTAAGTGATGTACCTGGTGTCAGAGTGTTGTAGTGATGTACCTGGTGTCAGGATGTTTAAGTGATGTACCTGGTGTCAGAGTGTTTAAGTGATGTACCTGGTGTCAGAGTGTTTAAGTGATGTACCTGGTGTCCGAGTGTTTAAGTGATGTACCTGGTGTCAGAGTGTTTAAGTGATGTACCTGGTGTCAGAGTGTTTAAGTGATGTACCTGGTGTCAGAGTGTTTAAGTGATGTACCTGGTGTCAGAGTGTTTAAGTGATGTACCTGGTGTCAGAGTGTTTAAGTGATGTACCTGGTGTCAGAGTGTTTAAGTGATGTACCTGGTGTCAGAATGTTTAAGTGATATACCTGGTGTCAGAATGTTTAAGTGATGTACCTGGTGTCAGAATGTTTAAGTGATGTACCTGGTGTCAGAGTGTTTAAGCCATGTACCTGGTGTCAGAATGTACCTGGTGTCAGAATGTTTAAGTGATGTACCTGGTGTCAGAGTGTTTAAGCTATGTACCTGGTGTCAGAGTGTTTAAGTGATATACCTGGTGTCAGAATGTACCTGGTGTCAGAATGTTTAAGTGATATACCTGGTGTCAGAATGTACCTGGTGTCAGAATGTTTAAGTGATGTACCTGGTGTCAGAATGTTTAAGTGATGTACCTGGTGTCAGAATGTTTAAGTGATGTACCTGGTGTCAGAGTGTTTAAGTGATGTACCTGGTGTCAGAATGTTTAAGTGATGTACCTGGTGTCAGAGTGTTGTAGTGATGTACCTGGTGTCAGGATGTTTAAGTGATGTACCTGGTGTCAGGATGTTTAAGTGATGTACCTGGTGTCAGAGTATTGTAGTGATGTACCTGGTGTCAGAATGTTTAAGTGATGTACCTGGTGTCAGAGTGTTGTAGTGATGTACCTGGTGTCAGGATGTTTAAGTGATGTACCTGGTGTCAGAGTGTTGTAGTGATGTACCTGGTGTCAGAATGTTTAAGTGATGTACCTGGTGTCAGAGTGTTGTAGTGATGTACCTGGTGTCAGGATGTTTAAGTGATGTACCTGGTGTCAGAGTGTTTAAGTGATGTACCTGGTGTCAGAGTGTTTAAGTGATGTACCTGGTGTCAGAGTGTTTAAGTGATGTACCTGGTGTCAGAGTGTTTAAGTGATGTACCTGGTGTCAGAGTGTTTAAGTGATGTACCTGGTGTCAGAATGTTTAAGTGATATACCTGGGGTCAGAATGTTTAAGTGATGTACCTGGTGTCAGAGTGTTTAAGCCATGTACCTGGTGTCAGAATGTTTAAGTGATGTACCTGGTGTCAGAGTGTTTAAGCCATGTACCTGGTGTCAGAGTGTTTAAGTGATATACCTGGTGTCAGAATGTACCTGGTGTCAGAATGTTTAAGTGATGTACCTGGTGTCAGAGTGTTTAAGTTATGTACCTGGTGTCAGAGTGTTTAAGTGATATACCTGGTGTCAGAATGTACCTGGTGTCAGAATGTTTAAGTGATATACCTGGTGTCAGAATGTACCTGGTGTCAGAATGTTTAAGTGATGTACCTGGTGTCAGGATGTTTAAGTGATGTACCTGGTGTCAGAATGTACCTGGTGTCAGAATGTTTAAGTGATGTACCTGGTGTCAGAATGTACCTGGTGTCAGAATGTTTAAGTGATGTACCTGGTGTCAGGATGTTTAAGTGATGTACCTGGTGTCAGAGTGTTTAAGTGATGTACCTGGTGTCCGTCCAGGTGTGTGCAGAAGATCTGTGTCTGAGCCAGACCTTTCACCTTCCAGGCAGGAGGACCACACAGCTGCCCGTACTGTCTCCAGGTCAACGTAGAGTTATAGCCCTAAACATCAACATTACATTTCATTCAATACAACTAAAGGATTTTTTTTTTAATCAAATATGTAATTAAATCAAATCAAATAGGTAAATAAACTAAATATGACATTTAATTAAATCAGTGGAGTTCATTTAGCCCCAGTTACGGTCCCATCCAGTATAAAGCGAGACAAGTACAGCCCCAGTTACGGTCCCATCCAGTAAAAAGCGAGCCAAGTACAGCCCCAGTTACGGTCCCATCCAGTATAAAGCAAGCCAAGTACAGCCCCAGTTATGGTCCCATCCAGTATAAAGCTAGACAAGTACAGCCCCAGTTACGGTCCCATCCAGTATAAAGCGAGCCAAATACAGCCCCAGTTACGGTCCCATCCAGTATAAAGCAAGCCAAGTACAGCCCCAGTTACGGTCCCATCCAGTATAAAGTGAGCCAAGTACAGCCCCAGTTACGGTCCCATCCAGTATAAAGCTAGACAAGTACAGCCCCAGTTACGGTCCCATCCAGTATAAAGCTAGACAAGTACAGCCCCAGTTACGGTCCCATCCAGTATAAAGCTAGACAAGTACAGCCCCAGTTACGGTCCCATCCAGTATAAAGCGAGCCAAGTACAGCCCCAGTTACGGTCCCATCCAGTATAAAGCGAGCCAAGTACAGCCCCAGTTACGGTCCCATCCAGTATAAAGCGAGCCAAGTACAGCCCCAGTTACGGTCCCATCCAGTATAAAGCGAGCCAAGTACAGCCCCAGTTACGGTCCCATCCAGTATAAAGCGAGCCAAGTACAGCCCCAGTTACCGCCCCATCCAGAGATACATTCACATAACTGTAATAGAATGAGCTCCAACAGTATTGGGGACAGTGACACATGTTACTGTCCCAATACTTTTGTTATTTTGGCTTTGTACTCCAGCACTTCTGATTTGAAATAATACAACGACTAAGAGGTTAAAGTGCAGACGGACAGCTTTAATTTAATGGTTTTGTCATCGGGTGAACCGTTTAGAAATTACAGCATTTTTTGCACATAGTTCCCCCCCCCATTTTAGGGGACCAAAAGCATTGGGAAAATGCACTTCTATGTGTTTGAAAGTAGTCTAAAGTGTAGCATTTGGTCCCATATTCCTAGCACGTAATGACTACATCAAGCTTGTGACTCAATAAAAGTGACTCCAAAATGACACAATACATTATTTACCATTCATTTCTAATTTTGCACAAAATAATCTGAAACACAACCAAAACAAACAGCAAATGTATCCAACAAGTTTGTAGAGTCACAAGCTTGACGTAGTCATTACGTGCTGTGAAGATGGGACCAAATACTACACTTTTTACCACTAAGTGAATTTATCCAAATACTTTTGCTCCCCTAAAATGGAGGGACTATGTACAAAAAGTGATGTAATTTCTAAACGGTTCACCGGATGTGCATGAAAATACCCTCAAATTAAAGCTGTCAGTCTGACCTTTAACCTTGAAAGAATTGTTGCATTTCAAAACCGAAGTGCTGGAATACAGAGTCAGAAAAATCAAAAATGTGTCACTGTCCCAATACTTTTAGAGCTCACTGTATGTCTCCCCCCCCCCCCCCCCCACTTTTTTTTTTTTTTTTAATTAATGGATTATTTATTTGTACACAAGGAAATAGAAAACAATGTGATGAGGGTTTTAAAAAGACAAGAGAAAAGTGCAGGAGAAGGAAAAACCCCTTAAGGGATTTATAAGGCAACTCCCTCTTTCAAATATGTATTGAATAAACCCCTCCCTCTTTCAAATATGTATCGAATAAACCCCTCCCTCTTTCAAATATGTATCGAATAAACCCCTCCCTCTTTCAAATATGTATAGAATAAACCCCTCCCTCTTTCAAATATGTATAGAATAAACCCCTCCCTCTTTCAAATATGTATAGAATAAACCCCTCCCTCTTTCAAATATGTATCGAATAAACCCCTCCCTCTTTCAAATATGTATCGAATAAACCCCTCCCTCTTTCAAATATGTATCGAATAAACCCCTCCCCCTTTCAAATATGTATCGAATAAACCCCTCCCTCTTTCAAATATGTATCGAATAAACCCCTCCCCCTTTCAAATATGTATCGAATAAACCCCTCCCTCTTTCAAATATGTATAGAATAAACCCCTCCCTCTTTCAAATATGTATAGAATAAACCCCTCCCCATTTCAAATATGTATAGAATAAGCCCCTCCCTCTTTCAAATATGTATCGAATAAACCCCTCCCCCTTTCAAATATGTATCGAATAAACCCCTCCCTCTTTCAAATATGTATCGAATAAACCCCTCCCCCTTTCAAATATGCATCGAATAAACCCCTCCCTCTTTCAAATATGTATCGAATAAACCCCTCACCCTTTCAAATATGTATAGAATAAACCCCTCCCTCTTTCAAATATGTATCGAATAAACCCCTCCCCCTTTCAAATATGTATAGAATAAACCCCTCCCCCTTTCAAATATGTATAGAATAAACCCCTCCCCCTTTCAAATATGTATAGAATAAACCCCTCCCCCTTTCAAATATGTATAGATTAAACCCCTCCCCCTTTTCAAATATGTATAGAATAAACCCCTCCCCCTTTCAAATATGTATAGAATAAACCCCTTCCCCTTTCAAATATGTATAGAATAAACCCCTCCCCCTTCCTCTTTACCTGCAGTCCCTCAGACTGGTACACGTACATCCAGAAGAACAGCATCACCGTGGTGACGCAGCACAGGATGAGCTTGACGGCGCCTCGTTGCGACATGGAGTGGAACACGTCCATGAGCGACAGGCCGAAGCGCGTCCACAGCCTCAGGGTCACCGGCACCGCACACACGGCCAGCGTCACAATCATCTGAGAGTTAGAACGAGATGAAACTTTATTGACCCAACGCAATGTGGGAATGTGTCCCAAGTCAGACTACCGTGATTATAGTGGTATTATAGGGGGTTTATAGTGGCATTATAGTGGTATTATAGTGGTATTATAGTGGCATTATAGTGGTATTATAGTGGTATTATAGTGGTATTATAGTGGAATTATAGTGGTATTATAGGGGATTTATAGTGCTATTATAGTGGTATTACAGTGGTATTACAGTGGTATTACAGTGGTATTACAGTGGTATTATAGTGGTATTATAGTGGTATTATAGTGGTATTATAGTGGCATTATAGTGGTATTATAGGGTATTATAATGGTATTACAGTGGTATTATAGTGGTATTACAGTGTGTTGATTTGTGTATTTTGTAAACTGACCTCACTAAATTAAACAAATGCAAATTGACAATAAAGTTATCGTATCGCCATTTGGGAACACAACAGAAACAAGTCCTTGACTTTATTGGGCTATCCCCATCGTGTTTTTAAAATGTATGTCCTGTGTGCATGTCTCTTAAACTGCCGACCAATCATCACCTTGGTGAGCTCCAGCTCCAGGAACCATTTGACCAGCTGGATGAGGACCATGGCGGCCAGCCCCATGGCCAGCACGGGCAAGGCAAACAGGAACAGGAAGTAGGCAACGCAGGTCCGGATGAGCCCCACGGGGGAAGAGTTTTGGAGCAGCACCACAGAGAACTCACACCACAGGAAGCAGACCAGGTAGGGGACCAGGAAACAGTAGGTCCCACGGAAACCACGCTGCCTAGCCATACTGGGAGGGGGGGGGGGGGGGGGGGGGGGGGGGTTGTAGGGGTGGTGAGGAGATGAGAGAGGGGGGTTGTAGGGGTGGTGAGGAGATGAGAGAGGGGAGAGAGGGGGGAAGGGTGGGGTGGTGAAGCAAAAATGTTATGGTGAAGCCGCAAATAGCTAATTTTGGCATGGATTACTGAGGCTTTTCAGCGACAACAATCTAACTGAAAATGACTCTGCTACTCTTACTATATGGAGTAGAACCTTCACAAACATCTCCCTTGTCAAACGCACATCAGATGTGATTGATCTATTTTAAACTTAGCAGACATTCTTATCCAGAGAGACTTCCAGGAGCAGTTAGGGATGACTTGCTCAAGGGCACATCAACAGATTTTTCAACTTGTCGGCTCAGGGATTCGAACCAGCTACCTTTTGGTTGATGGACCAAGAGTCCAGCCGCTCGGCTGCCTGATGCCATATTCCATAGTGCTCACCTGAATCAAATCAAATGTATTTATATAGCCCTTCTTACATCAGCTGATATCTCAAAGTGCTGTACAGAAACCCAGCCTAAAACCCCAAACAGCAAGAACAGGAAAAACAGGAAGTAGAAGTAGAGGTACTGACCTGCAGAACAGGAAGTAGAGGTAGAGGTAGAGGTACTGACCTGTAGAACAGGAAGTAGAGGTAGAGGTACTGACCTGTAGAACAGGAAGTAGAGGTAGAGGTACTGACCTGCAGAACAGGAAGTAGAGGTACTGACCTGAAGAACAGGAAGTAGAGGTAGAGGTACTGACATGTAGAACAGGAAGTAGAGGTAGAGGTACTGACCTGAAGAACAGGAAGTAGAGGTAGAGGTACTGACCTGTAGAACAGGAAGTAGAGGTAGAGGTACTGACCTGAAGAACAGGAAGTAGAGGTAGAGGTACTGACCTGAAGAACAGGAAGTAGAGGTAGAGGTACTGACCTGTAGAACAGGTAGTAGAGGTAGAGGTGCTGACCTGTAGAACAGGTAGTAGAGGTACTGACCTATAGAACAGGTAGTAGAGGTACTGACCTGTAGAACAGGAGGTAGAGGAAAAGGTACTGACCTGAAGAACAGGAAGTAGAGGTACTGACCTGAAGAACAGGTAGTAGAGGTAGAGGTACTGTCCTGTAGAACAGGTAGTAGAGGTACTGACCTGAAGAACAGGTAGTAGAGGTAGAGGTACTAACCTGTAGAACAGGTAGTAGAGGTACTGACCTGAAGAACAGGAAGTAGAGGTAGAGGTACTGACCGGTAGAACAGGTAGTAGAGGTACTGACCTATAGAACAGGTAGTAGAGGTACTGACCTGTAGAACAGGAGGTAGAGGAAAAGGTACTGACCTGTAGAACAGGAAGTAGAGGTAGAGGTACTGACCTGTAGAACAGGAAGTAGAGGTAGAGGTACTGACCTGTAGAACAGGTAGTAGAGGTACTGACCTGTAGAACAGGAAGTAGAGGTAGAGGTACTGACCGGTAGAACAGGTAGCAGAGGTACTGACCTATAGAACAGGTAGTAGAGGTACTGACCTGTAGAACAGGTAGTAGAGGTAGAGGTACTGACCTATAGAACAGGTAGTAGAGGTAGAGGTACTGACCTGTATAACAGGAAGTAGAGGTAGAGGTACTGACCTGTAGAACAGGAAGTAGAGGTAGAGGTACTGACCTGTAGAACAGGAAGTAGAGGTAGAGGTACTGACCTGAAGAACAGGAAGTAGAGGTAGAGGTACTGACCTGAAGAACAGGAAGTAGAGGTAGAGGTACTGACCTGAAGAACAGGAAGTAGAGGTAGAGGTACTGACCTGTAGAACAGGAAGAAGAGGTAGAGGTACTGACCTGTAGAACAGGTAGTAGAGGTACTGACCTGTAGAACAGGTAGTAGAGGTAGAGGTACTGACCTGTAGAACAGGTAGTAGAGGTACTGACCTGTAGAACAGGTAGTAGAGGTACTGACCTGTAGAACAGGAAGAAGAGGTAGAGGTACTGACCTGTAGAACAGGAAGTAGAGGTAGAGGTACTGACCTGTAGAACAGGAAGTGGAGGTAGAGGTAAAGACCTGTAGAACAGGAAGTAGAGGTAGAGGTAGAGGTAAAGACCTGTAGAACAGGAAGTAGAGGTACTGACCTGTAGAACAGGAAGAAGAGGTAGAGGTACTGACCTGAAGAACAGGAAGTAGAGGTAGAGGTAGAGGTAGAGGTACTGACCTTTAGAACAGCAAGTAGAGGTAGAGGTGCTGACCTGTAGAACAGGAAGTACAGGTAGAGGTGCTGACCTGTAGAACAGGTAGTAGAGTTAGAGGTAGAGGTACTGACCTGTAGAACAGGAAGTAGAGGTAGAGGTGCTGACCTGTAGAACAGGAAGTAGAGGTAGAGGTACTGACCTGTAGAACAGGAAGTAGAGGTAGAGGTGCTGACCTGTAGAACAGGAAGTAGAGGTAGAGGTAGAGGTACTGACCTGTAGAACAGGTAGTAGAGTTAGAGGTAGAGGTACTGACCTGTAGAACAGGAAGTAGAGGTAGAGGTGCTGACCTGTAGAACAGGAAGTAGAGGTAGAGGTACTGACCTGAAGAACAGGAAGTAGAGGTAGAGGTACTGACCTGAAGAACAGGAAGTAGAGGTAGAGGTAGAGGTACTGACCTGTAGAACAGGAAGTAGAGGTAGAGGTAGAGGTACTGACCTGTAGAACAGGAAGTAGAGGTAGAGGTAGAGGTACTGACCTGAAGAACAGGAAGTAGAGGTAGAGGTACTGACCTGAAGAACAGGAAGTAGAGGTAGAGGTACTGACCTGAAGAACAGGAAGTAGAGGTAGAGGTAGAGGTACTGACCTGTAGAACAGGAAGTAGAGGTAGAGGTACTGACCTGAAGAACAGGAAGTAGAGGTAGAGATACTGACCTGAAGAACAGGAAGTAGAGGTAGAGGTACTGACCTGTAGAACAGGAAGTAGAGGTAGAGGTACTGACCTGTAGAACAGGAAGAAGAGGTAGAGGTACTGACCTGTAGAACAGGAAGTAGAGGTAGAGGTAGAGGTACTGACCTGTAGAACAGGAAGTAGAGGTAGAGGTAGAGGTACTGACCTGTAGAACAGGAAGTAGAGGTAGAGGTACTGACCTGTAGAACAGGGAGGTAGAGGTAGAGGTACTGACCTGTAGAACAGGAAGTAGAGGTAGAGGTACTGACCTGTAGAACAGGTAGTAGAGGTAGAGATACTGACCTGTAGAACAGGAAGTAGAGG